>NW_027506401.1:0-35871 GCF_021521415.1 Bidens hawaiensis | reverse complement strand
AAAATGGTAGTGAGTGGGTGGTGGGAGGCGGTGGCGGGTAACGGTGGAGGTGGTGGTGGCGGGTATCAGTGAGGTGGGGTGGTGGCGGCGATGGACGCCGATTGTGGTGATTGGTGGCAGTGGCGGCGGCGGTGGGCAGCAATGACGGTGGGCGGCATGTGTTATGGTGGGGCGATGGTTGATATATGCGCCGGCAGTTGGGTAGTGCTGGGTGGCTGGCACCGATGGCGATTGTTGGTGGAGGTGGGTGGTGGTGGCGGTGGGCGGCGGGTGGGATCGGCGATGGTGGTGGCTGGTGGCGGTGGTTGGTGGTGGTGTGGGTGTTGATGTTGGGTGGTGGTGGTGTTGGGAAGGTGGTGGTGGTGATATAAGGTGAAGGAGGGAATGGAATGACAAAAAAAACATGGGGTATGGATGGAATGAAAAAAAACATGGGGTATGGATGGAATGAAATTGGGTATTTTAGAGGGAATGGAATGGACTAGGTAATGGGTCATTCATTTCCTTTGGTCAACCAAACACACTATTTTCCATTCCCTCACAATGGTCATTCCATTCCATCCTCCATTCCTGCATACCAAACGCTACCTAACAGTAAGTTGAAATTAACAATAAATTTCTACAAAACATGAATCGAATCAGAACTCTAAGCTTTCAAATCGAAGTTGTCCACACGGAACATGCTGGAACCACAATTATCATACAAATTTGATGATTCTCAACCGTTACTCACACTAAACAACATCTGTTAACCTAATTCTGTAACAGTAAGAAAAAAATAATCCATTAATGTAAAATTAACAACAAATTATATAAAGTTTCTACTAAACACAAATCTAATTCGAGCTTTAATCATTCAAATCGCAGATGTTTACAAGCAACATACAGAAACTGAAACTAACAACATCATACAAATATATATGAAACAAATAATAACAAACTCAACTTAAAATTGATAAATCTCAAGTATTAGTCACACTAAAACAGCATCAGTTAGCCTAATTCTGTAACAGTAAGATAAAATCAACACATTAAAGTAAAATTAACAACAAATTAGATGAAATTACACTAAACACGAATCGAATCCGAACTCTAAGCTTCAAAAACGCAGATGTTTACGCGCAACATGCAGAAACTGAAAATAACAACTATCATACAAATTATATGAACAAATTGAACTTAAATTGATGAATGAATTGACGTTATACCTTCAGATCAAACAGTTGCAGAAGATCGGATTCTACATGGAATCAAAGTACTGTACTGTATTCAATTCAATTCAATTCAATTCAAATCAATTCAATTGAATGGGTTTGGAGAGAGAAAGTGTAACGATATTTGTTTGTATATATTTATGGTTACAAGAAGTATTAAAAGATTCATAAGGGTCCCCTTGAAGTTTTGAAATTAGCGTTTACACCCCTGTGGTTTTTTCTACATAATAAATGCACCTAACCTTACACATGGATCTCTCATTGGGAAACACATTTTTGTGTTTTGCAGGGTTTAATATGTGACACCTGGTATTGAAAATAAAATGTACACATGAAAAGCTTATGTTTATTTTGGTGATGTGATAGGCGGATGAGTGTGTGATATTAGGTGTATTTATTAAGCTTTTGTTTTAAAAAATAAAATAAAAAATCCTTTTAGCCAAATTACTTCATCTATTAGGTGGTGCGAGACGATGATGTGGTTGGAAGCTTTGAAAGTTTAAAAATACACAAAAGACTTGATTGGGTTGGTTATTTTTGTCACTTGGTCGATATTATAGAGATTTAAAAACGACTTGGTATTCAATAAGAACTGACAAAAAAAACAAATGATATTTGATGATGTTCTGCATTTTGCTTTCCCATGGTATAGTAGTAGGCGTCAGAAATGCAAAATCACTGAATCGAGCGGGTCAATAACTCACTATTGTACATGTAACTTTTTTATTATAGCGTCTTGCTAGCTTTACCTTTATATATATATATATATATATATATATATAAATAACATATATATGCCTTTCAAGAAAAAGAATCTTTTAGTCAGTAATTTGTTGAATAAGTTTTAAATTATATATTTTAGAGCTTTCAATTTGTCTTTAAGAGCTCTTTAAAGGGTTGAATTAATATTATTATAACTATAATATTTTCATTTGTATGAATAATTTTAATTCATGATCGGTCATGTATTAAGGTTTAGAATGTTAAGGAGATGTTGTGACACTTGATAAAGGAGAATACAATGTGCACTTGGAATTGAATTTTGAGGTAGCACGGTGCCATGAAATGAAAATTTTATGTTTTTTTTTGGTAATGTAATAGGTGGATAAGTATGATATTAGATGTATTTGTTAAGCTTTTGTTTTAAAAAATAAAATAAAATCTTTTAGCCAGACATGACCAAGTAACATGTTCAATTTTATAAATAGTTCTAATTCATGATTGGTCATGTGATATGGTTTAAAGATTGCTTGGCAAACCTTTGTGTGACACTTGGTAAGGAGAAAAAAAATGTGCACATGGAATTGTATAGTTGAGAAGTTGAGATATCACGTGACAAGATATGAAAATCTCATCTTTATTAGGTAACATAACAGGTGGATGAGGATGTTAATTAGGCATCTAGGTGTAGTTATTATGATTTTTTTTCCTGCTTTTAATGAAACTTTATACGTAAATGTGACGAAGTAATTTGTTGAAAAATATTTAAATTCGTATTTTAGAGCTTTTGATGGGATGAGGATGGGTCCAATGCAATATCATGCGTTAGACTACCTGTAGTGGGGCGGATTGTTAGGGCGAGAAGGGGCGACGACGGCTACAAACACGCCCCCTGGGCGATAAGGGGGGAGGCGTCATATTTTCTCGCCCTCTCTTCCTTAACCTTTATTATTATTATATTCATATGTGAGTTGCATGTATATATAAAGGGTCTACAACACCACACCACTAAAACAAAAAACCCTATCTTTGCTGACTGGGCGTCACATGACACAAAACGCCCTATTTGTAGCCTCTCACTACACATAGCCTTAAGAGTATGAGATCAAAAGTGAATCTCGATAGCATCATCTTTTATTTCATAGAAGAAAAAAAAAGTTGTAGAGTTTTAAATTTATCTTAAAGAGCTTTAACATTTGAATAAGTATTATTAACTAACATTTAGAAAGATCAAAGAAATAATATTTAATACGATCTTGCTTAGTTATAAATTTACTAGTTAATTGTTTAATCAGTAAGTATTATTTATAATTTATAATAGACTATAACTCAAATGTACCTTAAACAAAGCAACCACCACATGTAATAAATAGTATTTTAAACATCTTGGGCAAATCTAAAAATGGGTCTTCCTTATAGGTTATCACAAAATATATACTCTATTCTCTATTGTAACCTAATGGATAGTGGCCAAAAAAACACTACTTATAAAATAATATGCTCTCTAATCCACACACGTTCCTTTTTTCTTTTTTCAATTAACAATGTTTATACTGAGTGATATTTTATGCTACAATATTATAAATCGTTCATATTAATTTTGAGGATTCGAGGTCTGATTCATTTCAGGAACACCATCAAAAAGAAACCAATCACTATCGGGAGACTCTTTGTTTGTTTACAAGTCGTTTACTAATTTGTTGTAGCAAATGTATCAACTGAATATGTATAGCTAAGTTAGCAATGCTGTCGTGTATCCGAGACAACAACTAAAATAATCATTCACTTTGGATCAAAAAAAATGTAAAATCCTTTCCTTTTTTTCTCATATTTTATTACTTTAGACAACTATTGTTTATTTAAACCATTATTTATATAGCATTTACTGGCTTACTGTCATTCAAAAAATATATATATAAACATTATATGAAAAAATAAACAAATTATTATGGTTAAGCGAAAAGAAGTTGAGGGGATTGATAAGTATGAACCCAAAACAAAAGGGAGTTTAGTTGTATATATTGTGAAATGGGGTTGTGAAGACAAAATGGTTGTCTTGTTTCTATAAAAACAAAATTAAAACTTTGGAGACTTCAAAGACTGATTAAATGTTTGGTTTTATTATCTTTCAAAAGCAGATAATGTATTGTGAATTTCTTGACACGACTACATATTTATGATCGTTCATCATGGGCCTATCCCCCCCCCCCCCCCCCTTCCTAATATTGTGTGTGTTTTTTTTTCCTTTTTAAAGTGTAGTTTTATTAATCCTTAATTAATAGTGACTAAGACAAAGTTTAATATTTGAGTTTTTTCTTAAACACTGTTGCTTCTTTTTTTATTGTTAACAGGCGGTCTCTGATGCAAACCCTCACATGTATTCATAACTTTAGGGAGCGTTCGCTTCATAATATGGAATAAAATTGAAATTGGAATTTGCATAGAATTTGAAATTGAAAGAATTGAATTTGGAATCTGAATATTCCAATAGAAATTGAACTTGGAGGGAATTGAAATCTAATTCCATTTTAATGTGTTCGTTTGACATATAAATTGTAATCTATCATCACAAAGGAATTATAATCGTTTTTTCTAGCGAGGATAACGGCGAAAACATTTTAGTTTTTTGAGTATTTTATTGTTTTTTATTTATATTTTGCGTTGATTTTTTATTATTTTTTTTTGAATTTTTTATGTTTTTTATTAATATCAAAAACCCCTAAAAAATTCATAACTCAAATTATAAATTAAAAACTAAAAAGTAAAAAAACTAAAATGTTTTATTCATTGTCCTCGTTAAAAAAACAAAACAAAACAACTTGAGAAAAGATAACTTCCTTGAATCCGTCCACATTTTGGAAGGATTTGGAATTCCTTTATTTAAAGTAATTGAATTCCAATTCCAATTCTTTGAACCGAACACACCAAATGGAATTAATATTTCAATTCCAATTAAATGAACACGTAATGTCATGAGATTTTTATTCCAATTCCTTTAAATCCTCACGAATTCTGTGAAACGAACACGTCCTTAGTGTTTTAAACTAATCTGCCATGACCTTAACACTCGTTTTGATTACATTGTTATCAGAGGCCAATGGGCATAATACAATGTCAATTTAATTCTTTTTGAAAACATTATCGTTTTTGGTTTAACGCGCTAAGATTCATGATGATCGACCTTTCAAATTTAGTATACTTTCAAACAGTGGCGAGCCACACTAGGCCGAACCCGGTCCTTTTCCGGTTTTATATATAACCCTATAGTGTTGAATTAACGATCGAACCCATTCTTTTTCGCGAACGAACCCATTATCGTTTAAAAAAGTAAATTCGAACCCGTTGATTATAAAAAGTTTAGTTAATAAACAAATAAAAAATATCGGTCATACGACTTAGTAACCGATCAACTTTTTTCTTCGTCGTCCGCCTCAAGGTTTCAACCATCGCCAACAACCAATACCTGTTGGTCTATCGTTTGAGAAGTGTTTTCTTCAATGAAGCATGTGAAGTCGGATTTGCATAATCATTTGGGTGACGATTATATAAATGATGCTTGTATTTTTGTATTGAGAATGGGTTCTTTTTTAAAGTCGCGATTGAATATATTTTTCAAAACATGAAAACACGTAACGAAAAATTATCATATGCAATATCTTTACATTTATTGACTTTGTATTTTATTGAATAGTAACGATATATTTTTGTTATGATAGTGATATTGCATTTTATTTATCTAGTCAAATGATCAACCCAACCCGACCAGACCCATTCAGGTGCGACAGCTTTGACGCCGGAAAACAAATCAAGCATTGAAAATTCCAAACCCATAAGAAAAAATTTCTAACTCCGCCACTGCTTTCAAACCTTTCAGTAAAAAGAAAATAAAATGTATGCACTCTCAATGACCTAATTATACATTGATAACTAAAGTTAGTTTAGTAAACAATTATAGGATGATTTAGCATGTTCAACTTTTAAAAACTTGTTCATATCAAGACTAACTCTCAAATATAATTTAAATGATTTCATCATAAAATATAGAGTAAAGTGCCATTTTCATCTTTATGGTTTGGTAAATGATGCGAATTTAGTCCAAAAGTTTATTTTTTGCATATGGACCATCCACGTTTCCCAGTTCCTGCCAGTTACATCAAATCACTAACTCCGTTAAATTTTATTGTTAAGTCAGGGGTAGACATATCTTTTCACTCTTTATTTATTATAATACTTATTTCAGTAAACTGCTGTTTTTGTCCCTCTTATTTGTTCAAATCTGCAGTTTTAGTCCAATAGTTTCAAATTTGCAATTTTTTTCTCTATGGTTTTATTCACTTGCAATTAAACTCGAATTCCTTAATCTCGTTAAGTCTTGTCGTTAAACCCATCAGTGTGCCATTCACGTGAGGGGCGGTTTTGTTCCTTTTTCCCCAAATACACCCCAGCCCCTCACGTGAGGGGGGGAGGTTGCAAATTAGGACTGAGGTTTATTTGGGGAGAAAAAACGACAAAACTGATCGTCATACGAGGGGCACGCAAATTGGTTAACGACCAGACTTAACGAGATTAGGGAATTCAGGTTTAACTGCAAGTGAAATAAAACCATATGAAAGAAAATTGCAAATTTGAAACTACTGGACTAAAACTGCAGATTTGGACAAACTAGAGGGACGAAAACCGCAGTTCCCTGAAATAAGTATTATAATAAATAAAGAGTGAAAAGACATGTATACCCCTGACTTAACAGTAAAATTTAACAGGGTTAGTGATTTGGATGTAATTGGCATGAACTGGTAAATGTGGAGGGTTCATACGTAAAAAAAACTTTTTAAACTAAAATCGTATTATTTGTTAAATCATAAGGACGAAAATGACACTTTACTCTAAAATATATACAATTTAAGGTTGTGCCCACCTATTAACGTTGGTCCCATAAGATCGCAAAAATATGTGGTCTGAAATGTTTCAATGTCATGCAACACTAACACCACTTTCATATCTTACCAAATGCAAATAACAAAAAAAAAGGGAAAAATGATGCGACCAGTTGGAACATGTCATGGTTAAGTATAGTGGTAGACGAAGATTTTTTTTAATGAGAGACGATAGAAGACTTAACACTAATTTTAAGTGGACATTCGAGATTTTCACATACAAATAACACAAATTTATTAATATGGTCTCACTTATCTAAGAGGTAGGGCCGCCACTGGTTAAGTGTGGGAAACTATCAAAACATTGACACAGTTACGTGTGCAAAGAGTAAAAGACTCAACGTATAAAATCGTAGAACCATATGGTGTTGGTCTTAGTTGTAACATATAATAAAGTTGTGTCAACTTTTGTTTAAGGGACTGTACGGTAGCCTCTTAACAATCATTAAGATGTTACCTCTTAATGACTCATAACCTCTTAATAGTTAAGAGGTAACTTTAAGTCTGAATGGTTAAGAGACTACCTCTTAATGAATACCTCTTAACCATTTAGACTTAAGGCTACGTCTTAATCATTAAGAGGTTATGAGCCATTAAGAGGTAGCCTCTTAATAATTGTTAAGAGACTACCAAACAGCCCCTAAGCCTTTTCTTAATTTACGTTTATAAACACATGCATTTTACCACAATTTTGGTAATGCGTGTTACACAAAAAAGGTTTTCTACAAACACCAAACACCCTCCATATACATCTCGTATAGGGTTATACAGGGACCCTATACGCCTCTTATAGCACTATACGGAATATATATGACCCTGCATATCGTATAAGAGAGTGTTTGGGGGTGTCCCTTGTAGGACCACACAGATTGACATATGATGGGTGTTATTGTAGAATTGTACTTTAGTTGAGTTTTGGTCAATTGTAGTCTGTAGAATATTAAATGCAACACACCTAACTGTAATACGAAAAGATGCACCTATACATTCATATTAATGGAAAATTGGAAACCATACATATAAAAACACAAGACTTACACAACAAGAGACCAGAAGGTCCACAACATACCCGAAAAAAAATGATAGAATCTTGTCACACCCCACTTTCGGGGAGCGACTAAAGTTGGATTTACACTTCACTTGTATCTTAGCCTTTACTATTCACAACGGATGTCAAAATAATCGTATTACAATTAACTAGAGAATTACTTCATAATGTGTAGACTAACTGAATAGAGTTTAAATATGTCAATCTTTACTCAATTGTTTTCAAATATGTTATGCTTTTCCCAATGCTATTGGAGATTATCTGATTACCTAAGTATCGGACAAGTTCTCAACTTTGTGCTTGCAAAATTATTCAAACGCACACATCATTCCACCCACTACACGTTTATAGACCCATGTTTGACTATATATACAACATATAATCAGAGTTTATGCATGTATACTATTGAAGACCACTAGAAGCTTGAGTTTATGCTTCTCGTTTTGGAATATTAACATAAACTCACATTGCTAAACGTTTCTGGTTTTTCAAGCTTATGCATTCCAATCAAGTCCAATTACTCCAAAAAAACGCCACTGGTAACCGGCCGAAACAAACAAGTCCACTTTACATATTCCCATGAAGTCCACTTATTCCTAAAAGGATGTTAACATTTGTAAAAGGGAAAAAAATTGAAAATGGGAACCATAATGAAACTTTGAGTGATTGTTTTAGTTAAAATAAAATGATGAATAAAGCCAATTGGACGAAACTAAAACCTCGTTACTATTTCATGATTTTATCGTAAAAAATAAAATATGCCATACTTCTCTCTCCGAATCTTTTACTTTCTAAAAAAAGGATAAACATAGTTTATAAATAAAAATATCCGAACAAAACTCACAGCCATGAACATTTAGAGAATAAATCTTATGTAAGCGTTGGATATTTACTAAAAGAGTTAACTACACAACTATACATGCAATCCCTATCATAAGATACTATTCTTATAGTTTAGCTCCAGCTTTTAAAAGTTATATCCAAAAAGATATAATGATATAACTTGCGGTTTGTTTGCCTTATATATCGTTTTCAATACTACTTTTTAATGACCAATAAATTTATATGGATATAATAGATTATTTTTTCAATTGACGTTCTTTAGCAAAAGAAATGGCATACAATATTTTTTGCGTTTAAAAACTCTATCACATTATGTCATTTGATCCTAATCCAGTTAACTTTTCTCGTTAAATCTTGTCATGTGCAAGGCACATGATGCTATTTTTTTAATTTTACACATTTTTACTATATAATAAAAACTAAAAGATTAAGTATATATAAAAGTAATTAAAAACTCTATTTATCTCTCCCTCTCTCTCACTATCTCTTTCTTTGTGATACAACGGTGGATGTTCTTAGCCCTAAATCTATGTTTTTAGACGATAATTAAGAGTTCAATTCATAACTATTTAGGGGGTAAATGATGCATATGTTCATTTGTGTATGTCTTTGCTGTGTTTTCAAATAAAAGCCCCATATTTGTGTGTCCAGCCGGTAATTGGGGGTTCAAAACAAGTGATGGTAGATAAATAGATTAAAGAAGGGGGGTAATTGAGGGTTCAAAACAAGTGATGGTAGACAAATAGATGAAAGAAGAAAGAAAGAGAAGGGGGGTAATTATATTCACGCCCTGCTTGCGGTGCGCACATATAATGTATATATGTGTGAACCCTTGGATGAGCAAAAGTAAAATTGCACTAATTTTGACGTTATTTTACTAATCACGTGAAAATAACGTTAAAAGTGGCGGAAGGTTAATCAGGCATCATGTGGTGGCGTTGATAGCCGAAAGACAAGGGCACATGCACCAATCAGCCGGTGTCCCGATGATTGAGTGTTATGTGTCTTATGTCCAAGGTTTGATTCAAAACTACTATCGAGCCGGGGGTCTCACCGGAAGCAGCCTCTCTATCCCTATGGGATAGAGGTAAGGCTGTCTACATCTTACCCTCCTCAGACCCTACCATAGCATTGCTATTGGTGGGATATACTGAGTACGATGATGATGATGATGATGATGAAGAAAGAAAGAGAAGTTTTTATTTTTAAATATCTTTATGTTTATATTTTTAATTGTTAAAAAATGTGTGAATTTACAAGAATAGCCTTATGTGCCTTGCACATGACGAGGTTTAACGAGAAAAGTTAAATGGGTTAGAGCCAAAGAACATAATGTGATTAAGTTTTTAGACGTAAATGATGTTTTCTGTCATTTTTTTGTTAAATGACGTTAATTGAAAAAACGATAACAAATGATGTCTTGTTCTGTCATTTTTATGGCTTGGAATCCAGCAAAAGTAAAGAAAAAGAAAATTCCATTTTCATATTTTTTTACGCCCATAAGTGGCCATAACCCTCACTCTGTGGAGGTCTGTTTGTTTTTTACCTTAACTTCTTTTTTTAAAATAACCATCATATCTTCATAAATAAAATATAAATAAACCAACCCCTGGTTTATTTTTTAATCTTTGTTGAAATTGGTTGTCAGTAGAGGAGAAAGAAACTTTAATAATAAATATATAAAAAATATTATTTAATTAAACATAAGAGAGAAATATAGTGTTTTTAGTGCTATTATAAGGATGAAGATGAGAGACGGGCTGAGAATGCTCTAGTAGAGCATTCACAATGAGTTCTCCACTTTTTGGTGTGTGGTTGTGAGTTGAGTGAAGAGAAAATGTTACTGTTCATGGTTAAATTTGGAAAAACACCATTCACCTCCATAATATTTTAATATTTGTTGAAAGTGATTGTGCATGGTATAAAAAAGAAAATGTAATGATAAATGTATAAAAAAAATATTATTTAATTGAAAATAAGAAGGAAAAGGGTAAATTACAGGGTGGAGAAAGAAAAAATAGTAATTTTTGTAAATTTAGGAAAACTTTATTTGCCCTCAGTTATCTATACTATATATAATACACCAAACAAAGGCAAATTAAGACACTCATTTTTAAGTAATTTACAACACTTAAAGCATGAGGTACATGTGTTAGTAAGGGTAAACATGTCTTTTAAACACAATTCATTCAACTTACAAGTTTGGTGCCTAATCTTTAACCATATTATGTTTTTAATTTAACTTGTAAACTAACTTCTTACCCATGATTTTTAAACGACTATAGCTTTTCCATACGTTAATATTTTTATAAACAAATTGCACCATAAAAACGAGCATTTTATTCTCTTTAATTTGGATATGATATTGTTGTAATTTTTTTCATTTTAAATAAATTAATATGTTACGTATGTGTGTTCAATGTCGGTTTTGATGGTTTTTAAGTTAAACATGTGAGTCCAACTGTTAATACTGATTTGTTGTCGTCCAAAACCAAACTCAACCATTGAAAGTTGAAACCGAATCATTACTAACGGCCTGGTTCCAAATTGATTTCACAGTTTAAACTTTAATAATAAATTTAGTTTAAAATAATTAATAATTTAAATGTACCATCAATTTTAACTAAAAACCAACATAATATGATACTTGAGATGATCATAAATAAAAAATGATAATATTAGCCACATAAATGGTAAATATTATTGGAAGATCTAGGACGTGAAATAATAACAACAAAGATTACAAAAGGAATCATATTTCAATTAGGTTAATTTACAGTCTTTTCTGGTTTCATATGGCCGGTTGCCGAAATAAACCGCGAAATAACCGTTCACTACGTTTTGAAAATTTTGAAACCGACAAACAAACCGAAAGTAAAAAAGAAAAAGAAAAAGAAAAAGAAAAAAAGAAGTCAAACCAATGACCGATTTAAACGATATTAAGGTTTTAACCGAACCATAAACACTTATATTTGTACGTGCTTAACAGGTTTAAACACCCGCTGCATCGCGCGGGCACCCGTCTAGTTTTTTAATATGTATTGATACTGGTTGTGAGGAGATGAGAGAAAAAATAAAATGTATAGAAAAGCATTACGGAGTATTAATTTAAACATGATTTATAAATTTAACGTTTTTTAATATAATTATAGAGACGGGGACCGAGAATGCAGAATATATAAGCAGAAGAGTAAATAATAAAACCCGAGGGACTGGTTTTGATAATTGAGTCGGTGAAAAACAAACATTTTCAAAATCCTCACGACGATAATATGATGATGATGATGGTATTCAGAAACTGATTCGATAAAGTAACCAAAGCAAGCATCAAACTTATAACGCATAACGCACCGTTTAGCAGTTACACCTTTTCTCCCTAGGGTTTCACTTTCTTTGAGGTATCATATCAAACTTACATCAACTTCGATTCATTTCGAGTTCATCGCATTGCTTACGTAACATACGTTTCAATTCCAATCGCAATTTCAATACATTTTGTTAGATTTTGATCGATTGCAGCTCGCGGTAGTGTTACGTTTTGATCTAGATGAATTTTACGGTGAATTAACTGAATGTGTGAATAAGTGAATTCAATAGTTTTGATTAACAATTAGTATCGGTTTTGATTATTTGAGTTGCATTGGATTAGGTTTTTTGTTGCTTTAGGATTTGAATTGGTGTTTGGAAGTATGTTATGTACTTATGTGTAGTTTTTAATTATTTTTATTTATGATTAGGAGTTTAGGCTTAACTTCACAACTGAAATCGAAGCTGTTAATATTGTACGGATTACTAGAAGCTCGTGTTGATGATGACTATGTAAAGGTTAACGTTAGGTGGAGCAGTTCGCGATAGTAGAACGTTTTGATTTAGATGAATTTTGTGGTGAATTAGCTGAATGTAGGAATTGAATAGTTTTGATTAGGCTTTTTGTTACTTACGGATTTTTTTTGTGTAATTTTCAGTTATTCTTGTTTGATATGATTTTGTTTATGATTAGGATTTTAGGTTTAGCTTCACAACTGAAATCAAAGTTGTTAAACGTGTTGAGAGCTTAATTATTGTACGGATTACAAAAAGCCATATGAAGGAATCGAGGTAGAATATTAGTTGCAGTTCGCGATAGTAGAATGTTTTGGTTTAGGTGAATTTTGTGGTGAATTACCTGAATGTCTGAATTAAATAGCTTTGATTAGGTTTTTTGTTACTTTGGATTCGAATTGGATTTTGTAAGTTTGTTATGTGTAATTTTCACTTATTGTTGTTTGATTTGATTTTGTTTATGCATCATTTTCCCTAAATCTCACAACTGAAATCAAAGTTGTTACATGTTTCATTGGCAGCTTAATTATTATATGGATTACTAGAACTTGCTATACGAAGGCTGTGGTGAAATTGGTGCGAAAATGATGGGCTGGGAAGTATGTACATGATGTGGTGAAGTGGTTCGGTTTTGCTTGTGTTGATGCTGACTGTGCAAAGGCTGACACTGGTGGAACGGACTTGAGATAGATACCAATGGTAAAGCCTAAACTTGCATCATTTTCTTGTCATATGTTTGTAATGTTATTATAGACTTAAGCCTTGCTGTGTATTGTACAAGATCTTATTAGAGGGTGGTAGCCGTTTGGATGTGAATCTAAATAGTTATGGCAAATTTGCAATTTTGTTTGTATACGTTATTGTGACTTGAAGTAGTAGTTACTAGTTTTCACTTTTGAGTGATTGAAAATGATGCAGGAGGCATTCGATCCATTAAGCCGGCCCGGCCCAATGTTTATTTTTATTTATAGGTAGGGTATCAAGTCTCTTGTTTAGTCAGTTGATTATTTTGAATTAAATATTGTAAGCTTTTAAGCTTGTTAACCGAATCATTCGGTTTGAATCGTTTGAATGAAAATTGTGTTCTTGAGCCATTTGATTGCTAGTCAAAACTGCATCAGTTGGTATCAGAGCTTTTGGTTCTCAAATGGCTCGACATTTTTGGTTCTCAAATGGCTCGACATGAAGATGAATACTTTCTTGCTCGTAGAATCGCCGACCGAGGCAACGAAAGGAGGGTTTTCTATTCGTGTGCTCGTGGAGAAGATCGATGTCCTACTCGCAGAGTCGCCGACCGAGGCAGCGGTGGAGTCTGTATAGACCCACGGGATCTTAAGAAGATCAAACGACTCCGACAACGAGTCCGCGATCTGGAAGAGATTGAACGGCTCCGAAAACGATTCCGTGATCTCGAGTTACAACGGGAGATGCGCGAGGCGGAAACCGAGTCGAGCACCATCGTCTGGGACGAAGGTGGCGATGGAGAGCAGCAGCCGTTTGGCCATCACCCACTCCGGTTCTATGAACCAGCTGATCATTGTTACTCGGAAGACGAACCGAGTGTTGATAAAGATGAGGTTGATTTTCATGAAAACAAGTGTTTTAGGGAGAAGGAGTATCATTCTATTGTTGATTTTATCTATGAATCGCCACCTGTGTTTGAAAACTATGGGGATGATGAAGCATATTTGGAGGTTGTTGTTAGTGATATTGGTGGTGGTATGGTTAGTGATGATGAAGTGGTTTCCAAGAATTTTCTTGTTGAAGATGAGGGTTTTATGATAGTTGCTGGTGCTCCGGCGGCCTCCATGGCTGTCCCTTTTATCAAGCCAGATGAATCGGGATTTCTAATAATGAAACAAGATTTGACTAAAGATCCTATTATGGTGGGAACTAAAAAGGAAATAGTTTTGACCGAGGGAAAAAATATCTCGGTAGTTAAGGATAAGGATGGTGGTCATGGGTTTGATTTTTTCACCATGCTACCTCCTATGTGTGAGTCACGTGAGGTTGAATTAAAAGTGCATGGTGAGCAATGGTTTACAAAGGAAAATAAACCAAATGTGGATCCAAAAGAAGACGTGGATTCCATGTTTGTAAAAGGGCCGTCCAATTCTAACAGAAAAGAAACTCCACTATTTGTTTCAAGTGGCGGGCTTCACAATATTGCTGACCCGGAACCATTAAATAAACTTCAAGAGTTGAATCTGGTTAGTTGGCCATCGATTGTTAATGTGTCACAATTCTACAATTCCTTCGATCAAGGTGGTACATGTTCGGAATCAGGCGAGACAACCAGTGAAGTTAAGTTATTTAGACTGGTCATGAGGATAATAACAAATAGGAAACAGGTTGATGTTCCGTTTGATCCGGGCGGCTTTGTATTGAAAGCGAAACTCGAGGACGAGTTTTTCGAAGATGGGGAGTATGATGCAGGAGCATCTTCTAATTTAAATTCTGATTTTTATTATCTTTTAATATTTTGTGTTTATCTTGTTTCCAAGTTTATCTCATTTTTATTTTAGTATAAGTTAGGGTTTAAGGTTATGTATTATTCAGTTTTTTGATTAAGTTTGATTATAAGAACATTGTTCTTGAACCTTTGGTTCGTTTATTCGTCTTTGATTAATCATGAGTCTCTCGAGCCATTGAATGCTTCCGAAACTGCATCAGTTGGTATCAGAGCTTTTGGTTCTCAAATGGCTCGACATGAAGATGAATACTTTCTTGCTCGTAGAATCGCCGACCGAGGCAACGAAAGGAGGGTTTTCTATTCGTGTGCTCGTGGAGAAGATCGACTCCCTATTCGCAGATTCGCTGCCCGAGGCAGCGATGGAGTCTATCCCGACCCATGGGATCTTGAGATCAAACGGCTTCGAAAACGAGTCCGTAATCTTGAAATAAAACAAGAGATCAAACGGCTGCCAGCGGGTCCGAGATCTTGAGTTACAACGGGAGATGCGTGTTAAGGAAACTGAATCGGGAACTACCGTCTGGGACGATGTGAACGAGGAAGAGGAGCATCCTTTCGACCATCCCCACCCTCGGTTCGATGAGCCGATCTATCAAGAAGAGTGTTTATTGGAAGACAAACCAAGATTCGATGAAGATGGGAGTGATTTCGATGAAGAAGAATGTTCGTTTGTGCGAAATATTCTTAGCAAAGTTACTTGTGCTCAATCTGTTTGCGAGATTGATAATGTTGAGGTGGATACCGGTGACAGTGAATTGGTTAAAGGTGTTGACAAGTTTTTTGAAATTCCAATCAATATGGCAACGACATTCATGGAGGAGTCAACCGGTAATTTTGGTTTAAATTTTGAAATCCCAATATCTATGCCCATAATTAAGGATATTTTAAATGTTTCTAAAGATAAAAATGATTGGAATTGTGAGATGCTTGTTGACCGGCAGAGAAAAAAATCTCACATGGTTTTGCAAAATCAAAATATAGAAATTATCAAGGTTGTCAACAAGGAAAATATGCATGAATATATAAATCAAGTTTACGTGGGTGCTGTCCAATAATGTCTACCATTAATTCCTGAGTGGGCCTATTATTAATGATTATGGGTTGTCCTTTAAGCCTACCAGAAACAATATTACAGCCCAACAAAAAAAGGCGTTTGACACTGTTCCAATTACTAATAGAAATCGGGGTATGGACTTTCCACTTGTATTCAAAATTGGAGCTAAAGTATGTGACCGAGTCAATATGATACTGGACATAAACATGCTCAACGTTCCCTATGACCCGGGTGGCACATGTCTAGAGTCGGGCGAGACAATCCATGAAAGTAAACTGTTTTGGCAGGCTGCAATGGCAATAAACAACAAGCAGATTGATTTTCCATTTGATCCAGGTGGATTTGAGCCAGAGACAAAACTCGAGGACGAGTTTTTTTTAAGAGGGGGAGTATGATGCAGGAGGCATTCGATCCATTAAGCCGGCCCGGCCCAATGTTTATTTTTATTTATAGGTAGGGTATTAAGTCTCTTGTTTAGTCAGTTGATTATTTTGAATTAAATATTGTAAGCTTTTAAGCTTGTTAACCGAATCATTCGGTTTGAATCGTTTGAATGAAACCATTGTGTTATTGAGCCATTTGATTGCTAGTCAAAACTGCATCAGAAAATACTCTTCCACTTAATCAGAGATCATGTTTATAACATCTCAAATGAAGAAACTTTCAAAGTTGTTATATATTTGATCATGCACCCCTTGACTCTTGTTACTTTTTCTGTTATGGTAGTTAACCAATCACAAGCTGTTTGTTTCTTTTCAGGATCTGAATGAAGTGATGGATAGTGAAGTGAATGCAACAGAAGATATAAATATTCCAGATAACAAACCTGACCAATTTACAAAAGTTTTGGATGATGAAAACAATGACCGGGTCGGTGCATCAAGCCGTGCGTGTACCAGCCCTCGTTGTACCAATGATAATCCGGGGGTCTCGGTTAACGAATTAACCGTTACAAGCTACAGCAGCGGGAAATTAGAAATGATTAATGCATCGAATATGAAAGAAGTAACTAAAGACACCAGCACACCAAACCCTAGTGTCTGGGAATATTCAGATGCTAACTTCTCAGAGTTTATTGGCAAAATACAGGAAAACGAAAGTCAAAACGAGAAAACCGAGAATTCACCACCACAGGATGAAAAGCAACCGTCTCATGGAGGTATCCGAACAAAGATTCTTTCAAAATCTGGTTTTTCCCAGTTTTTTGTGAAGAACACATTAAATGGCAAAGGGGTTGTTTTCAAAGGTCCAGCTCGAGGTGGAGCTGGTGTTCATATCCGCGGCCAAGGCGATATTATTTCCCCTCCTGTTGCTATTCCCAACCCGAGGCCTATTGTTGCTCCCAACAACAACAATAATAATGCAAGTTTAAGAGAATGGTTGACGGCACACAGAAATAAAGTCGATAAATCTATAAGCTTATTTATATTTAAACAAATATTAGATTTTGTAGATTCGTCACATTCTCAAGGTGTTGCAATACAAACGTTAAGACCATCGTGCTTTGAGTTATCACCTTCAAACCATGTGTTGTACCTGGATTCACTTGCTAACAAAGAACTCATAGAAACCAACAAAAAGAGAAGACACGGGGACAATAGTTACTCATTTGCTAGGTGGCAACAGTTCCCGAATCAAGTATCTAGTGATTTATCTGAAGAACAGTGGTATGCAGGTCCCGAGGATGATATTCAGAGGTGTTCTACATTGTCTTCAAATATATACTCTTTGGGAGTTTTTCTATTTGAGGTGTGAATAACTTTCATTTATTGTTCACCCATTTTCCTTCTTGTTTTTAAATACATTTTCGTTGTTTTATAGCTTCTTGGGTCGTTTGAATCGGGAAGAGAACATGCAGATGCAATGATGAATTTACGTCAAAGGATTCTTCCACCCCGTTTCCTTTCTGAAAATCCTAATGAAGCTGGATATTGTCTTTGGTTGCTTCATCCAGAAGCTTCTGCACGACCAACGACCAGGTAATGATACATTTTAGAGGTGATCAAACCCGCTGTGGGGGGGGGGGGGGTATTTATATTTATTGAACTGATGCGAAACGCTTTTTGTATTTAAATGTTGTTTTTTTAAATGTATGGTGTCAGTTATATTCTATTTTAGTAACAAATTAATATTTTGAATGAAATCATTTATTTCACGCCATTTCTTGAGTTTATCTGTTTGATCTGTTACAGATAAAACATAGCCCGAGTCGAGCTGTTATTAAATAAATAGGTCGATCTTTCAGATATATTCTAGTCAATTTATATAATAAACAGTACAATGTTATATTATTGTTTCGACTAGGGGTGTGCATGAGTCAGATTTGGGCAAAAATCGACCCAAAAACTGGAATTTCAGTTTTTGAAAACTGTTTGGGTTTCGATCTTTTCGGTTTCTGGTTTGGGTTCGGTTTTTTCGGTTGTCATTTGGGGTTGAAATTTTTGGGAAAAAAAATAGTCCAAAATATGAATTTCGGCCATCTTTTTTGCTAATTAATACCTAATTGATTATTATACATTTGGGCTAAATTATTTGGGTTACGATATCTATTAATTTCTTATAAATTACTTAAAATTCAAAATAAAAAATGAAAATCTGTAAATTCGATTTTGTTCTGTATTTTCATATTTATTGAATGCAAAACCAAGACTGAACTGAAAGTACTGCTTTCACAAAAACATAAAACCAAAGTGTTAGTTTTTGTTTGGGTTCGGTTTGGTTTTTCTGGTTTTAGATAGTTTTTTCGGATTCATGCACATCTATATTATATAATCACACACAAGCATACTATGATTTCATTTATTATAACTATCTTTGCATTGATTTGCAGAGGGTGTTTGTAAGTGGAGTGCCATCAGATAATTATTAATTGTTATATTTTATGTTAGTTTTTACCTAAATTCCCTGATTTTATTTAACAGAGATATCTTAAAATCCAAGCTTGCAAGTGGAATAGAAGAAATATCAACAAACAAATTATTATCAACCATTGTTCAAGAGGACACCGAATCCGAACTATTGTTACATTTTCTCACATCATTAAAAGAGCAAAAAGAGAAACATGCCACCAAATTGGTTGAAGATATTAATTGCGTTGAATCCGATATCTCAGAGATCGAATCAAGACGTTCAAGTATTTCAACATTTGAAACAAATGCAACATCATCATCAAGTTTAACTAAAACCAGCCTAAGCAATCTTGAAAACGCCTACTTCTCGATTAGATCAGGCATCAATGTTTCTGAACAGCCGTCAGATCGACGCGGGGAATTTTTTGATGGTTTTTGCAAATATGCTCGGTATAGCAAGTTTGAAGTTTGTGGTAATTTAAGGAAGGGTGATTTTAGTAGCTCCGTAAATCTTATATGTTCTCTTGGCTTCGATCGGGACGAGGATTATATAGCAACTGCTGGCGTTTCAAAAAAGATTAAAGTCTATGATTTTCATATGTTATTGGATAATTCCGTTGATATTCATTATCCCGCTATTGAGATGTCGAATAAATCGAAGCTTACCTGCATTTGTTGGAATAGTTATATAAAAAATTATCTTGCTTCTACTGACCATGATGGCGCAGTTAAGGTGTGTTTACTTATGATTTTACATTATTTTCTTAATAAATGTTGTCTAATTTAATGTATGATTTCAGTTATGGGACGTAGGAAGTGGTGAAGCGGTTTCTCATCATGTTGAGCATGAAAGGCGGGCATGGTCGGTTGACTTTTCTCATGTCGACCCCACAAAGTTTGCGAGTGGAAGTGATGATTGTTATGTCAAACTTTGGAGCATTCATGAGGCAAGCTTGCTCTTTCCGTTATAACATTATCGATTTTAAATATATAGATTGTTACTAATCTATACAGGGTTGTCTGGATGCATTTTTTTGGAGGCTTGTAAACGAACCAATTCAGTGAACAAGGCGTCAACCGTTCGGTGGGAAGTTTGTCTATTTAATAAAGGAACATACATGAGCAACTTTTTTTGTTCATATCGTTGAATGAACAAACATGAACACATTTTCCGTTTGTTCATTTATGTTCGTTAGTTTACGTTAATTTAGCCAGTTTACGTTTGTTAATATTCTCATTTAAACCTTTTAGGCTCAACGCATTGTTTTTCATATTACTTTTAAGTTTTAACTAGTTTCAGACTTTCGGCTCAATTATACTTGTTCATGTTTTGTTTGTTCATTTACGTTCGTGAACCATTCGTTTATATTGTTAACGAACACGAACATGTTCATTTTCTTAACAAACGTACTCGACCAAGAAAACTTGTTTGTTTAATTGTATGTGTTCAGTTAAACAAACGAAAAAGAATATACTCCAATACGCGTTCATTCGGTTCGTTTACTAGCCTAATTTTTAGAAAGTGATTACGTGACATTAAATGCTCTAAATTAGATAATCAGCTGTAACAAAATGAGTTGTTGAAATCAGATTATTTCAAGGTTTTATTTTGTGCATATAAGATTTAATAATTATAGTGAAATTTATTTGAAATGCAGAAGAAGAGCTTATCAACGATAAAAACCGTTGCAAATGTTTGTTGTGTTCAGTTTTCTCCTTATTCTTCTCATTTACTGTGTTTTGGGTCAGCCGATCATCGGACGTATCTTTATGATCTTAGAAACGTTTCCAGACCGTTGTCTATATTGGTGGGCCATGACAAAACTGTTAGTACTGTGAAGTTTTTGGATTCTGAAACCCTAGTTTCTGCATCTACTGACAACACGTTAAAGCTTTGGGATTTAAAGAAAACCAATTATGGTACTTTATCGACCAATGCATGCGTGTTAACGTTTAAAGGACACACAAACGAGAAGGTTCGTTTTTTGAACTAATATGGAAATCATAATATTGGATTTAGTATTTATTCTAATATGGAAATCACATATTTACAGAATTTTGTCGGTTTATCTGTCGCCGATGGGTACATTGCGTGTGGTTCAGAAACAAATGAGGTACGCTTCAATTTGAAACCATATTAGTCAACTTCTGACTTTCAAAAGTCAAACATAGACTTGTTTGTGCAGGTGTTTGCTTATTATAGATCACTGCCCATGCCAATTACATCTCACAAATTTGGGTCGGTGGATCCCGTTTATGGCAAAGAAATCGATGATGGACATAACCATTTTGTTTCAAGTGTGTGCTGGCGGCAGAAGTCGGACATGGTGGTTGCCGCCAACTCCAGTGGCTGCCTGAAGTTGTTGAAGATGGTTTGAGCCATTTGAAAGTCCAAGTGTATAGTGGCTGAGAATAAAGGGAATTCCCAGTTCTAATATGGTACATTGAGACGAGTCGAGAGTTTTTGCAGTTTTTTTTTTTCGGTTGGAAAGTATAGAGTTGCTGTTTGTGCAGTTTTTTTTTATGAAGTTTGCAAAGTAAAGTTTACAAATGGAAGGTATGGTAGACGGTTACAGGTATACCGGATAGTTTAAAACCGACAAGGTTATGTTTAGTGTTTGATGTATGGTTGGCGTTCATCTGCAATATGCATAACTATGTGATGGGTTGGTGTTAATTAGGCTGAAACCGAACGTTCAACAGAAAACTAAGGGGCACAGGAAACTGTTTTTCAGCGTTAAGTTTCGGCCCTAAATCCAAAAAAAACTCTTTTTAAGCTTGGGGGCTGTTTGTTTGGGTTTGAATGAGCCTCTTAATGGTTCGTCTTACCTGGTCAGACTTAAGAGTGTTTGTTTTGTTAAAATACTACATCTTAATGGCTGAATAAGCCTCTTAACCATTCAGATAAAAAAGAAGATCGCTGAATGAAAATTAGACCTTGTTACCCTTCCCCACCCTGGCTTCTTCATCTCTACTTCTGATAGCCTTATACCACCTTAAGCCATATCATAGTTCTATCTCCCATCAAAATCATCGTCCCGCCTACCTCCGACCACTGCTCACACTATCACACCCACCACCGCTGCACTACCTTCGCGACTGCCGTCAACCGCCGTGCAAAACCGCCGTCAACCGCCGTGCAAAACCAAACAACCGATGTTTTGTAATTGATGGCAGGCGACCATCGCTGCACTCCTTTGCAAGCGTCGGTAACCACCTCTGTTTGTTTTAAAATCCACCAATCAAACACAAACACAGAAACACACATTTGCCAATCACATGGGTAGTTTTAGTTTCAAGAAACTTACATTTGCATTTGTGGTTGCAATTCTGGTATGGGCTTCAAGCTAGGAAACATGCAATGGTAGAAGGGGTAAGCATTGGAGGCAAAACAGGGGTACTTTAAGTTCATTGTACATTGTACAAGAAGAAAGGAAATAATCATGGACATCAAGTTATTGCGGAAAAGCCATAACCAAAATCAAAATCAAAACCGAAACAAAAACAGCCTATTCCAACTACCGAAGAACTGTTAGCTCCTCCACCAAAAGGTTCAAAGCGTCTCGAAGTGAAGAAACGTGGATCGGCTCACTGGTAGACGATCAACTTTCCTCGGGTATGAGTATGCTATTTCACCGATGGTTCTCCGGAGTATGAGTTCTTCCACCTACAAAACGAGCAGCACCGTGAACTTACCCCTCAGAAAGGGACAGAGGGGTCCTCTTTGGGGTAACCCTCCGGTGTGAGAATAAGAGATTGTAGGAGAAGATAATAATAATCTGAGAGTGAGTAAGGAATTGGAATGTATTTTCTTGCTTACCTCCCCTTGTGGAGGTGGTGTGGTATTTATAGTGTTAGGGTTTCCAATGATTGGGCTCAGATCCCATTAGGGCCTTTTTGGCCTCCTCCTATTGCTTTGCGCCACGTGTCCTTAGGACACCTGGTGCTTTTTCATTGATTATTCTCTGACCCAGGCATTTTACCTGACCCATGTGCAATCACGTGGTAGCACATGGGTTTTGCTGAGTTGTCCACCTTTCATTGGCAGCTGTCAACATCAGCATATTCTTATTCCTTAAAGGATACCTTCTGGAAGGTTGTCTGACGAGCACAATCAAGGTTGTCCTTATCCTGATTTGGATAAGGACGTGGTTGATTATGTGCACGTGTGATATGCGCCTATCCTGAGGATGCGCGAAGTCTTCTCTTTATTCTCACGCGCAGATGTTTCATGCGCATATGTGATATGCGCAAGCATATGTAATATGCGCCACGCGCAGATGTGATATGCGTGAGCATATATGGTGCGCGAGCATGTGATACGCGTGAGCATATGTGATGCGTGAGCATATATGATATGCGTGAGCATATGTGATGCGTGAGCATATGTGATGCGTGAGCATATGTGATATGTTCCGTGCGCATAGGTTTTGGCTTTGTGCCTTCATGATATCTTGATTTCAAGCCTCTTGTCTATATCTTGTGGGTTGACCCGCCCCGCTCGATGTTAAGGCGGGTACATACCTTTTCAAGCACCCCCAGTCTAATGTGTGTCTTGTCTCGCGCGAGCGAGGTAAGATAGATATTAGACTTAATAGTTCTCTTTTAATAGGGTTTTGTCTTTTCCTTTTTTATTTCTCATCGTTGCGCGAAATTCTATCCTTGTGGTTGAAATGAATCGTCCATGTACGTGGTTGGTTGGTGCTGACATGCGTCAGAGATGGAGACATGTGTCAGACTTTTCGTGTGCTCGAGGTGCTACAGTTGCCTTTCATGTCCCCTCACACAGTGTCAGGAACACGTGTCGCGCTCGCGTTGGCCTGCACCTGCGAGTGGGGGCGCGTGAACTCTGATCAGTACCTGTTTCGTTCCCTTTTATGTCCCCTCACACAGTGTCAGGAACACGTGTCGCGCTCGCGTTGGCCTGCACCTGCGAGTGGGGGCGCGTGAACTCTGATCAGTACCTGTTTCTCTCTCTCATGGGCCTATAAAAGCAAGCCTTTTGAGTTGTTATTCTTCATCTTCATTGTTATTTCAGAGCTTTTTCTTTCCTTCCATTTTTATTCCGATTAAGAGCTTGTCTTTTGCTTCCAGATTTCCGTTCTTGAAGTAACCTCTGTTTGATTCACAGTTGTATGTCTGATAACCCAGACGCCACAATCTCCCCCAGCAGACGCCGTGTAATGTAACACCCCGACCAAAGGCGGATTATACATCGGGGCGCCACATATTGTTTCATTACTCGTGACACTATTGGGTGTCAATATTTAATAAATACATTCATTCGCGCACGCGCAAAGTAAACAAGATAACATAAATCATCATAAATCAATATATTATAAATCATAAGATTCGAACAACAATAACTTGTCTTGATACATTTTAATCTAGGTCCCAAATAAAGAAAACTTCCTACGTGTCCTCAAACTCCAAAACAGCTACTGCGAACCTGAACATGTGTTAAAATAAAACGTCAAACACTTGCGTGCTGGTGAGAAATCAAGTTTAATACAATACATAGATAACAATAAATCTGCGCGCAACACGTGTATGTCTGGTGTTTAACAAAGGTGCAATCAGATTGTGATCAAGCCTAAATAGATCATAGCTCATAGTTCATAGTTCAATCCGTGGTCCCAAATGAGCACAAAAACGAGAAAACATCTGTGCAAGTGTAAACAAAGAAAACTGTAAACGATAGGTCTCCCGTGTTCATCTAATGGATCCATGAAAACTGCGGAATAGGCCGAACAAAGCGGTTAATGATGCACACATACAAATAAACAGCCAAGTAAACGTCCTCAACACATGGGATACTGCGCGACTAAAGTTCATAAACAAGTTAAGACTCAAGTTTGTACGAACACATGAACATCCCAAAACATTAAAAGCAAAAAGGGATTAGGTACGAGATTACTCACTTGATAAAGATGCGGTGAAAGATAATGCAAGAACCAACTTTAAACAAGTACAAGTTAACCTATAAATAAGATTATTGTTTTAATGATTTGTTTTAAGTCTTGATATAAGTTAGCATAATTAATAAGTAAATTATTATATATAATATATATTACCGGAAGAGCAGGGCAGAACAGGGAGGAAGACGGAGGCAGAGAGGAGGACGGCAGAGAGAGCAAGGAGGAGGTTAAATTAAGTGTTTGTGTGTGATGTGTTAGGAAAATAATATTATTATTTATAGAGAAACCCTAGGGAACACAATCCCTAGAAAAAGGGGAAAAGATCTCAAAAAGCAAAAGATTCCAAAAGCAAAAGATATCAAAAGATATGGCAGCTGCAGGGGGCAAGATAAAGCTGACAGGGAACAGTAAACAGGCATGGGCGGGTCAGATAAAGGTACTGGTCTAGCATGGAAAAGCAGATCTCAAAAGATTATGTCAGCCACTTTTTCTGCCAACCAATGGGGTTGGTGCGCATGCTGCGCCGAAAGTAACTTTTCAGACGTAAGATAGGTCAGGTCAACAGCACAGAAGATAAGACATCACAAAAGCAAACGGCTAGATTAAACAGAAGAAAACTCAAAGGGTTTAGCGCGAGAAGGCTAAGGCGCGCCGCGGGAAGAATCACATTTCTTAGCGCGCCGCGGGAAGAATCACATTTCTTAGCGCGCCGCGGGAGGAACTAAAATTCCTAGCGCGCCGCGGGAAGAACTATAATTCTTCGCGCGTCGAGGGATGAACTACGATTCTTAGCGCGCTGCGAGAAGAACTACAAATCCTTAGCGCGTCGCGGGAAGAACTACCGTTCTTAGCGCGCTGCGAGAAGAATTACAATTCTTAGCGCGCTGCGAGAAGAGTTCGTCTCGCGTATCGCTGTAACAGGTGGTCTTCACGCAGGCTTCCTTGTAAGGAGTCTGGCGCGTGGAGCTGCGCAGACAACCTTAGGCGGGAAGGAACAAAGGACAAGCAAAGAGTTAGAAGAAAAAGAGGGAAACAAGGCTTAAGGGCGGGACGGCGACAAGAGGGAAAAGAAGGCGGAAAGAGAGAAGGAAGAGGGACGGGACGGCGGAAAGAAAGAGAGAGAGAGGCGGGAAGGAAAATATATATTATTATTAAAAGTAAAATATAAGTATAAATAAATATTAAATCATAACAGAAAAAGATCGGATCGGAAAACGGGTACCTGGGTCGGGTCGGATCGGGTCAGATGTCACATGTAAAATCATTAGTCATGTCCACTTTGAAGAAGACCGGCAAGGGAAAACGGGCTGCTGAGGCCTCGTCGGAGGAGGTGGGGAAGGGCAAGACAGTGAAGAGGTGGGATGAGATTCCCTGCAAATTGAGACAGTCTGATTTCGACAGTCTCATCGTCTCAGGGTTTTCTCCCTGAGTACGGCTGTATCCTCCCGGCGGCCGGGCAAACGGCGGCAGATCCGCCCACTGGCTATATCTCCTTATGCCATTTTTTCACTCACTGCAACCTTCGTCTCCCGATGACAAGGTTTATGGGTGCGCTGCTTAAATTTCATGGGATTCACATATCCCAAGTCCATCCTTTTGGACTTGTGCGCATGACTCATTTTGAGTTCATGTGCAAAGCTCAGCGCGAAGAGCCAACCCCTCGGCGCTTTCAATTTTTTTATAAGCCAAAAATCCAAGATTCTTGGTTCTCATTCGTTCCTCGCAGTCAGAAGGTCAAGTGCTGCACTGTTTCCTTCAAGAGCCTTCATGACTGGTCTGAGAAATTTTTCTATATTAAGGCTGGTGTGATTCCCATCCGCATGACCATGCGCACGATCACTTCTGCGCCCGCGGATATGAATGTTCTTAAGAACCCAACTGGCGCATGGGTTGATAAGTTGACTGCTGAACCATCCCCCGCCAAGAATATTTGCGAGGAGGCGCTGGTGGGGGTTGGCATGAGCAGGAGGTGGGCCGACAGCGCGACTGAGCCTGTTATCCAAGTTGATGGATTATGTGAGTTATTAGCTCATTGCAGTATTTCTGCGCGAATATAATTCGTTTTGCTGATATCATTTGTCTTTGTTTTATGCAGTAAGCAAGGAGTACGTCCACGCCGCCTATGATGAGCATATGGAGGGTGGCTCTGTCGCACTGGGCGCTGGGGAAGTTGGCTTCCCCGATCGCTTCCCTGATATGTTCATCCCTGTTGATTTGGGATTTTGCTTTGACAGCGATGTCCCACGGATGGCGCCAATGAAGAAACGTGGATCGGCTTACTGGTAGACGATCAACTTTCCTCGGGTATGAGTATGCTATTTCACTGATGGTTCTCCGGAGTATGAGTTCTTCCACCTACAAAACGAGCAGCACCGTGAACTTACCCCTCAGAAAGGGACAGAGGGGTCCTCTTTGGGGTAACCCTCCGGTGTGAGAATAAGAGATTGTAGGAGAAGATAATAATAATCTGAGAGTGAGTAAGGAATTGGAATGTATTTTCTTGCTTACCTCCCCTTGTGGAGGTGGTGTGGTATTTATAGTGTTAGGGTTTCCAATGATTGGGCTCAGATCCCATTAGGGCCTTTTTGGCCTCCTCCTATTGCTTTGCGCCACGTGTCCTTAGGACACCTGGTGCTTTTTCATTGATTATTCTCTGACCCAGGCATTTTACCTGACCCATGTGCAATCACGTGGTAGCACATGGGTTTTGCTGAGTTGTCCACCTTTCATTGGCAGCTGTCAACATCAGCATATTCTTATTCTTTAAAGGATACCTTCTGGAAGGTTGTCTGACGAGCACAATCAAGGTTGTCCTTATCCTGATTTGGATAAGGACGAGGTTGATTATGTGCATGTGTGATATGCGCCTATCCTGAGGATGCGCGAAGTCTTCTCTTTATTCTCACGCGCATATGTTTCATGCGCAGATGTGATATGCGCAAGCATATGTAATATGCGCCATGCGCAGATGTGATATGCGTGAGCATATATGATGCGTGAGCATGCGATATGCGCCACGCGCAGATGCGCCACGCGCAGATGTGATATGCGTGAGCATATATGGTGCGCGAGCATGTGATACGCGTGAGCATATGTGATGCATGAGCATATATGATATGCGTGAGCATATGTGATGCGTGAGCATATGTGATGCGTGAGCATATGTGATATGCGCCGTGCGCATAGGTTTTGGCTTTGTGCCTTCATGATATCTTGATTTCAAGCCTCTTGTCTATATCTTGTGGGTTGACCCGCCCCGCTCGATGTTAAGGCGGGTACATACCTCTTCACGAAGGTTAGCCAAAATTCTACCATTTAACGTTTATCATATCTAACAGGCCAACTAAAAACTCGCTTATATACGAGTATGTAGTATAAAATATACATAATTATGTATGTGTGTGTGTGTGTGTATATAAGCGGACAAGACCGAAACCTTAAAAGGTCGAAACTCATACATGTAAACCGGACCATTAATGAAGGGCCAGTTCCGGGTGTACACGGGTTTGGAACATTATATCACGAGTTCGCGGGCTTTTGAAGGATTCCGTCAAGTATACCCGGAATCGGATCGGAACTATTTAGTAAGAACAATAGGAGCACTGGCCCATTGAAGTTAAAAAAACATGGGTAGGGTTCATGGGTTTCGCGGGATGGTTTAACGGGTCAAACCCGTTTCATGCACACTCATACGTAGTTACATTTGCATATGTTTTTTATACCTCATTTTATTAATGTAATTGTGTTTTGTTAGACAATTTCTACGGTTTGGGTAGTATGAAGACATCGTTTGGGCTGCAAGAATGAAGACGCCGGTTTAGTTATTGTATATTATTTTCATTTTTAAACATTTGTACTTGTGGTACTTTGAATTTTTGTATCTTTGAAACTTTTTTGTACATTGTTTTCATTTTTTACGTATATATATTTGTGAATATATTGGGTTTCAATGAAAAAAAACAAAGTATTCTGGTAGTTTTTGCACGAAATAATTTAGAGGGGTAAAATTGTCATTCTGCACAGTCATTTAGATGTCAAACCAAACAACACTTACTGGTTCAGCACTTGTTGGCTCTAACTCTCTTAATCATTCAGACCTTTTATTGATTCAGTACTTAATGATTCAGCCCATGCCAAACAGCCTCTTAGTTTTCAGCATTAACCAAATTTCTTCAGTGTTAAGAGCATGTTTGAGATTGAGTTTTTGAAAAGTGCTTATGATTTTTCAAAAAGCCATTTTGAAAAGCCAGGATTTGGGGCTTTTAGAAAATTGACTTTTAACCCTTTTAAAAAGCTAAAACAGAAGGTTTTTTTTGTGTTGCCAAACACCATTTAACTTATTGGCTTTTTGAAAAAGCCAATAAGGTGTTTTCAAACTCAATCCAAAACATTAATTTCTACTTTTTATAACTATAAAAAACCACCTTAAGTTTCATTCTTGTGATTTTTTATACAAATGTTAAGGTTTTTAATCATTTATCACAATCAAGTGGCTTATATGAAGCATGTACGATTTTTTATGACAACACAACTATTATTTTATCTTTCAAATCCAAAGTAATAGTTAAGATATTTCCTAGTAATATGTTTCAATATTGTTAATTACTAAATAAAGTTTCATATGAAAAGTGAGGGGTTCTTATATTTTTAAGAAATAGAGTTTAGTAATTTTATTGAAACAATATTATTGGTCATTATTTCATAATTTTTAAAAATATATATGAAACATTCGTTCGAAACTGAAACAAATTTTCACATAATACAGGTTGTATAAAACAAATTTTCACATAATACAAGTCGTATAATTTGTAACACAACACAATGACACATCATTATCGTATCGCTCAATTTTAATAAACTAATGCATGATAACTCGCATGACCCCATATATACATTTTCGTCAATATCATACAGGCTGTATAAACTACACGACCGGCATGATATGACGAAAATGTTACACGTCCGGTATATCTTGTATTATGTAAACTACAGTTTCATTCTCTCATATATATATTTTTTCCTTTAGCTAGTATTATTTAAAGTATATAACCAACAACATGGGCCAATATTAAATCATGATTTTTATCCAAAATCCATGTCACCACACCAATAACTCTCTGCCACACATAACTACCAAGATTTCAGTCACATACTTTATGTTCTTGTTCTTGTTCTTGTTCTTCTTACTAGTTCACTCTACAACTTAAATTCTTGATCAATTTGCAACTAAACAAAAATGGAAACAATCATCACATCTCACTCTGTTTCATCTCTCAATTTGAAAAACCATTCTCTCAAATCAAAATTTAACCAGTCATTGATCCGCCGTAGACCAAGTTTCATCTCATCCCAACCATCAGTCAAACTACTACAATATTGTGTTAATGATAAACTGATATTATTTTCACAGAAGAAAGTTGGAGGTTCAGTAAAGGCTTCACTGGCTGGTCAAAGCAATGCAACTGATGATGAAGATATATTATGGCTTCTTGAGCCTGTGGGTGAGTAGTTTTATATGCTTCTTTAGATAAATAATATTTTTGTTTATTGGCAAATTCGATTTTAAAATCATACAGTTTTGCGGTTGTTAGATAATAATCACACCTCAGAAAATAACCGTCAGCTGTCTCAACTTTCACACTAATTGTTTTCATTGGACATCCGTTAAAAAAATTTAACGCTGTTAAGGCTTTTTCATATTTAAGATGTTTTAGGTCTTTTGATTGGATTGAGGATACAAGTTGATTGATGTAAAAATTTTCTCAAAATGGTGCTCCGAACAGCTCGATTTTAATTGAAACACCGTTTCGAGGTAAGTTTTGCATCAATCGACTCATATCCTCATTCCGATCAAAAATCCTAAAACATCAATTTGAAATTTGGAAAAAACTTAATGTCTTTAAGTTTTTTTTAACGGAGGTCCAATGAAAACAATTAGTGTGAAAGATGGAACGGTGACAACTATTTTCTAGAGTGAGATTATTATCGGCCAACTGCAAAAATGTGGGATTATCAAAATCCAATTTGCCTTGTGTATTTTGCTCAATTGGGTGGTTTAATGGTTTGAGATTCATGTAGGTTTGTTTAGTTTGATTTTCATTTGATTGCTATTTTAAGTATGAAGGCAACCGCATAAGCAATTGTACGTGGCGTTTCGACAATAGTTAAGAGAAAGACAAGCAGTTATTCGGTCAAATGATTATCTTATGTATCCCAACTAAAGGTGTATTTTTTTTCAAGGGTCTGCTAGGCATGCCACACAAGCAACAAACTAACGGAGTTAACAGTCCGTTAGTCGTAAGCCGTTGGAAAAAAATACACCTTTAGTTGGGACTGCCACCCCTAGTGTGAAGTTGGGATTGTTATTTGCCAACAAGACATAGTTGGGATTATTTAAAATCAATTTTCCTTTGCTTAATTATTAAATATTATATTTTAATCAATTATCCCTGTAGTACACGGGTCTCAAGCTAGTTTAACATAATTAACTGCTAGCTCACCCGGTTACATCCTACACCCGTGTAGGGATGAGTTTTTTTTTTCCTAAATACCCGTACCTGTACCTGTTCAGTACCCGTACTTGTACCCGTACATGTACCTGTACATGTCTATTGGGTACGGGTATGGGTACGCAAATTTACTGATTTTAGGTACGGGTACTTTCGGGTATAGGTACAAGTACGGGTATTACGGGTACTGGTACCCGTTTAGAATATGTAGGGACTTTTATTAGATTTCCAACAATTATGACTTAACCTTTAAGCGGGATTTTCAAAACATAATATATATTAGTTGAATAAGTTCATTCTCAATTTATGTGTATATTCATATATTGTGTATTCGTATATTTTTATTTCATTAAAACGTGTATGTGTAATTGTGTATATAATTAAATAACATCTATTAACTTTCACTCTAGTTTTTCTATAAAAATTGAGGAAACAATAAACTAAGAAAAGGAAAAGGGAATGGATTTTATATTATAGTTGATTTGTTTCATTTTTAGTTTTGGTTGCGGTATTACGATTTTGGTATTATAGATAATTGATTATCGGTATCGTACCGTTACCGATACCTAGTTTAGTGGAGATTTTTTTTTTTCAAAAAGGACAAAGAGGTACCAAAGCGAGTACCGTACCCAAAGTACCTGGACCCGTACCCTATAATTCGGGTACGGGTATGAGTACCAAGATTTACTGATTTTAGGTACGGGTACAGGTACGGGTACAGGTACGGGTACGGTCCCGATCTCATCCCTACACCCGTGTACCAAAGGTTGTCTTATTTTATTTCAATCATGCGAAATATTTATTGGGTTATCGTCCACACGCCTACGGTGTTGCATAAAGTTCTCTACTTAAAACTGATTCTATATTAAACGGTTTAGGTGATGGAGATTCAAGACACATAGGTTTCAAGGTTGCTTTGCCAACTGCATTCGAGATAGCATCTGTAAGTTGTTTATTCAGGCTTACTTTTAATTTAAAAAAATGCAACTTCTTTCTGACAGCAAAGTTTGTGGGCATGAACTAGGATGAGGTGACCGTTGGACGCGTTCCCGACAAAGCCGATATAGTTATCCCAGTCGCAACAGGTAATTATTTGATCATAACTAAAATGGCTCGCAAGTTCGCCGTCTAGTCTTTTTTGTTGATATATACCATGTCGGTATCATTGTAGTGTCGGGTACACATGCTCGATTTCAAAAGAAGGGAGGTGCTCTTTTTGTAACAGATTTGGACAGCACGAATGGTACATTCATCGATGAAAAACGGCTTACACCTGGGGTGCCCGCCGTTGTGCCCCCTGGGAGATACATTACATTCGGTGCGATTTTCATCCCTACTATCATTACTAGCACATTTTGTATATTGCTAATATTGCAAGTCCATATCAAAAGAAAAAATAGTTTCATATATTTTTTAAAGTTATTTATGACGTCATCTGGCTTTTGAAACTGGTAGGCTGGTTTGAATGACCGGTCTAGTTATGAAAACATTAAACAAATTATTTTTTAATTGATTTATGGTATGTATTTACTAGAGGTGGCAAATGGGTTGGGTTGGGTCGAAATGGGTCATGGGTCGGAACGGGTAGGGGTCGAAACGGGTTATGGTTGAAACGGGTCACTTAAAAAAGGGTTGTTTTGGTTCGGGTCGGAACGGGCTAGGGTCAACAGGTTCGGGTTAGAACGGGTCAAGGTTGGAACGGGTCAAAACGGGTTTTTCATTTCGTTTCAGCGCGTAACAGCTCGTTTAAGCGATTTTCAGTTCGTTTCAGCGAGTAACAGCTCGTTTAAGCGGTTTTTCAGTTCGTTTCAGCGCGTAACAGCTCGTTTAAGCGATTTTTCAGTTCGCTTCAGCGCGCAACAGCTCGTTTAAGCGATTTTTCAGTTAGTTTCAGCGCGCAACAGCTCGTTTAAGCGATTTTACAGTTCGTTTCAGCGCGTAACAGCTCGTTTAAGCGATTTTACAGTTCGTTTCAGCGCGTAACAGCTCGTTTAAGCGATTTTACAGTTCGCTTCAGCGCGCAACAGCTCGTTTAAGCGATTTTTCAGTTCGTTTCAGCCCGCAACAGCTCGTTTAAGCGATTTTTCAGTTCGTTTCAGCGCGTAACAGCTCGTTTAAGCGATTTTTTAGTTCGTTTCATCGCGTAACAGCTCGTTTAAGCGATTTTTCAGTTCGTTTCAGCGCGTAACAGCTCTTTTAAGCGATTTTTCAGTTCGTTTCATCACGTAACAGCTCGTTTAAGCAATTTTTCTGTTCGTTTCAGCACGTAACAGCTCGTTTAAGCGATTTTCTAGCCCTACTCAGTTCATAATGAGAAGTTTTTAATCTTCTTTATTTTATCATTATGCACATAAGGGAGGAGCCGTATGAGATGAAAATCTCATGTACGGTTCTGTAACGGAGATTCTTTGAATTGAATGACGACCGTAACGGATGTCAGCCCAATCCGAAGGAAATTATGCGGAAGCTTTACAGAATTATTATGAACCTATGCGACTAGAAATTGATCCCTATGATTCAGCACGTAACAGCTTGTTTAAGCGATTTTTCTGTTCGTTTCAGCACGTAACAGCACGTTTAAGCGATTTTTCAGTTCGTTTTATCATCTAATAGCTCGTTTAAGCGATTTTTCAGTTCGTTTCAGCACTTAACAACTTGCTTTAGCGACTTTTCAGTTCCTTTCATCACTTAACAGCTTGTTTCAGCATGCTTTTGTTTCGTTGTTGTCGACTTTTCAGTTTCGGTTAATTTGTCGATTTTTTTGAACGAGGACAACGGACGATACGTTTCAGCACGTAACAGCATGTTTAAGCGATTTTTCAGTTCGTTTTAGCATCTAATAGCTCGTTTAAGCGATTTTTCAGTTCGTTTCAGCACTTAACAACTTGCTTTAGCGACTTTTCAGTTCCTTTCATCACTTAACAGCTTGTTTCAGCATGTTTTTGTTTCGTTGTTGTCGACTTTTCAGTTTCGGTTAATTTGTCGATTTTTTTTGAACGAGGACAACGGACGATACGTTTTAGTTTTTTTACATTTTTTTTTTTGTTTTATTTTTTGAGTTATGATTTTTTTTGAATATTTTTTGATGGTTTCTCTTAAGATCAAAATCCCTCAAAAAAAAATTCAAAAAAAACAAATAAAAAATCATAACTCAAAATATAAACGAATAACGAAAAAAGTAAAAAAACTAAAATATTTTCGTCGTTATCCTCGTTCATCAAAAAAAAAAAAACCCGACAAATTAACCGAAACCGAAATGTCGACGAAAACGAATCAAAAACCTTAATCGACCCGTCTAGTGCAAAAACTCGAAAGAAACCGAAACCCAACCCGTCCAGTGCTAAAACTCATGTCGGCACGAAAGCTGATCCGAGCCGAAACTTAAACCGATATCGTTCCAATCTAAAACCCGTTTCAACCCAAACATGTCACTTTTCCTTAAGACACTAACCCACATCGACCCATGTAGTTAAATTTGTCAACCCATTTTAACCCAAAAATAAGAATGTGGAATTTCAAGTGACCCATTTTGACCCATTTAATTAAAACCTATGACCCAAATCAACCCATTTGAATTTTAAAACAACCCAAATTGACCCATTTGGAGTGGTTTGGGTCAAGGTTGCCACCCCTAGTATTTACTAAAGTAATTATGATTTTGGAATATTGTTGCAGGTGACACCAATCTAGCTATCTTTCGTGTTTCGAAGCTTAAAAACGTGAAACCTGTTGCAAATATAAGCGAATCTGAGCCCGAGACTGAATCAGAAACCGGAGATGCTAGCAATGTTGTGGAGAACACAAGTTAAAACGTTTAAGTTGATATACGGTTTTTCTTTTTGTTTTCGGTAATGTCAGCATAGCATGTGTCAAATTAAGGACATTGGGTGATTAGTCAAAAGGGTATTTTTTTTGGATGCATTGAATCCATGATCAACCTTTTGTTTTTGGTAATGCTCATTGCCACACCGTACCGGTCCACTCTTTTCCATGGTTGTCTTTGAGAGTGCCCAAAACGAGTATAAAATGGGCCTTATATAAAAAAATTTTAAAAGATTTTTTGACCCAACTAAACATAAACAAACTAATTGCTATATTACTAGGCAATTTTTTCATATATTTGACCCAATTTCACTTCTTTATGTTTTTAATATTTGTTATATGTATACAAAATTAAAAGTTCTGTGCCCTGAACAGAAATCGTGCTCTAAACGCGCACCAAGCCCAAGATGGTGTCTGGGGTGGCCTTTCTATAAATATGTGACTTTTGTAAATTATATGATATGATTATGAGTGATTGTGAGTAGAGAACAGAGAACATGTTATATGAGAAAGTTAAATTTGGGGTTACACTGTTCACACTGTATAACTTTTTAATATTTTCTAAAAATGGTTGCGAGTAGAGGAAGGATAAAATATAATGATAAATGTATAAAAATATTATTTAATTGAACAAGATAGAGAAAATTTATTGATTTTTAATGTAT
>NW_027506400.1:0-81013 GCF_021521415.1 Bidens hawaiensis | reverse complement strand
CCGGATTCGAACCCTCCCCCAGCCCGTTTTTTTCCTTTATTTTTGGTTTAAACTATTTTATTTTATATTTAATTATATAAATTATATTATATTTAATAATATAATTTATATAATTAAATATAATATAAAATAGTTTAAACCAAAAATAAAGGAAAAAACGGGTTGGGGAGGGTTCGAATCCGGTCCCCCAGCCGTCCTCGTGAGTAGGAGAAATGGAGGTTTGGGCTTTAGAGGGGTTTGGCGTTGCTTATATTTTACAAGAGATGCTTACTTATAAATTTGATCATATTAGAGCTCGCCAAGAAGTACTTGGTACTATAATTTTTGGAGGAAGAATATCGACTCCTGAAGATGCTCCAGAATCTTTTCGGTTGTTCGTTCGAGAACTACGATCTTTATCTCTGGAACTGAATCATTTTCTTGTATCTGAGAAGACTTTCCGGCTTAGTAGGAATGAAGCTTAATCGAAATGAAGCAGAATTTTTCTTCTATGATCGATCGATATACACATCAACAACTCTGAATTGGATTAGTTTCTCCTCAACAAATAAGTGCTTGGTCCAAGAAAATCCTGCCTAATGGCGAGATTGTAATATAAAAACATCTACAGAAACTTCTTGACTCGAGTCATCCAAGTGTTGAGTATCTTATCTTCACTTTCGTCTATGTTCTCCTTGTTGTGGAAAACCAATGTCTTTGGTAAAAACATCTACATAAATTTCTTAACTCGAGTCATCCAAGTGTTGAGTATATTCACCTTCGTCTATGTTCTCCTTGTTGTGGCAAACCAATGTCTTTGGTAAAAACATCTACATAATCTTCTTGACTCGAGTCATACAAATGTTGAGTATCTTCACCTTCGTCTATGTTCACCTTGTTGTGTCTAAAATTCCGTCTTCTTGAACACAACTTCGTTAACTTGAACAATGGACGAACTGCAACTTAAGCATTGATTGAAACACATGTTCAATGCGCCTCCCTTAAAACAGAATAGGTGTTTCTTTTTAGACGAACGGGTCTGCCTCATAGGATACAAGAACTAGAATAGTATGTGTACTGCTGGAGATAACTTCCGCACGCAAGATTGCACTAGCCACTAGGTTTATCGATGTTCTTGAAAATGAGGCGGAGGTGGAGGCGGAGGTGGAGGCGGAGGGGGGGGGGGGGCGGGGATAGTCAAGTAGAGAGTACCCCACCATATAATTTCTCAAACATATGGGTTTTCTAGTGTTCTTAATTCTCTAAAACTTTTCATGTATTTTTTTACTTATGTTTTTCTAGTCTCTTTCAAGTGAGTAGTGGCGAAGTTTGGACACACATGTCGGGTGGCCAGACTCAAAATGTATTATAAAAATCATGAACGAGGGGGACTGAGCTCAAACTTTTGGCCGAAAACAGGTAAAGTTATACTACGTATAAAAATTTCCAGGCGAAAAACAATTAAATTTACACTAATGCACGAAAAAAAGGGTGCCGAGGCTACACCTGGCCCTTGATATACTTCGTCCCTGCAAGTAAGGCATATTGCCTACTAAGCATATAAGAGTTGATAATGAGTAAAATGTCTCACTTAATTAAAGACATAATACCCTAATAAAAGACTAATCGAGTGTTATCAATATAACTCTTCTTAAGAGTTTCATCATACGGATATTTTAATATTGATAACTCCAATAAACAAATTTCCATTCACCACATTCTAATTTTCCAACAACATCTTAAGTAAAGTTTCTTTTTTAGCCGTTCCTATTTTGATGAGATGATAAGGTGTTTAAGATTTAAAATAAAAACGTGAATGGTTCAGTCCCACTAGAATGTATATTTAGTTGTTAGAAAAAGTAAAGTTTCTTTATAATTCAGTCGGAAACTTCGTATGCTCATCTTTAATCAATCAAACCACATCATGATACATGCATCAATTAACTTGATTGAAGATTGTAGTCTATATACACTCGTGTGATGGGCTATTATAAGAACACCATGATGAGCTAGTTAATTGATGCGTTCATATATAGATCTGTTTAATGGGCGTCCACACTTTAGATGACCAAAAGCACACCATTGATGAGTGATGATGATGATCACCCCCACGGTTTGATAATTTGATCCCATTACTTGGGACCCATGTGTTTCACCTTCCTTGGATATCGCTAAATATTGTCTTCAAAAGGTTTTGTCACACCTTTTTGTATTTTCACAACGATTAACTTATTGCAACAGGTTTAATAAAGTTATGTGTATATTTGTGACACGATATGAACCAAAAACGATATTTGAGTATATGGGTTTTGACTAAACAATTCGAGGTCTAACATGCAAACATGTTTCGCTAAACAAGTCATGTATGGGTCAACGTGACGAACTTGCATGTTAACCCATTACCTTTTAACCTTTTTATTTTTATATATTAAAAATATGTGTTTTATATTATAATATAAATTGTTTAAATATTATATGTCAAATTTAAATAAGAAAAAGAAAAATGAGCATAAGCTTTATTGTATAAACATTATTAATTTAGTATGCAGATATATATACTTTAGGTTGTACGTGTAGTATGTATGTTGTTTAGTAGTGCCAATATACAAAAATAAAATATTTCATTTTAAGAGAGCCGTGTTTATGTCATGGATGGATTCATATATCTGTCACGATTTCTGGCTTCCTGTAGTGTTTGGGTTTATAGTCAACTTGCCCGCACATGAAGACGATAAAAACCCGACCAAGTACTAAGAATCACATGAACCTTTTTTTTAGTTTGCATCTTATATGGAGGACGCATTTAAAGACAACTTTCTTAAATATAAAATATGTCTAATAAGTGATGAAGGCTTCGTAGTTTGTGATTGCCTGGTTAGTCTTTCTGCATCGCATTTAATCATCATCATATTGATTCAGTTTTTCATCAGTAAAAACCCTGTCAGCGGTAGCACAATTGTTGTTAATGATTGCAACTCTTAGTGTTGATCCCTAGGTTAGAGTTGATAGTCTAGTTGCTAATAGTGAAATTGTTGTTCACATAGTTGTTAATAATGTTGTTGTATTTACTTTGTAATTGTGGAGGTTAGCTTTTTATTAATAATATCAAGAATCATACACCATAAACACTTTTATTTCTTAGTAATTACCAAGCTTCTTACTAACGACTTTTTAACTCCATGGATGGTAACAAAGTCCAAGCACTGTATTGTTTGGTGATTTCATGTTCCACTATCATTATTAATCAAACAAAAACAAATATTGCAAAAACTTCTCCATCCACTAAATATGTCTCCCCTTTCTTAAACGTATTAAGTGGAAAAGTTCATATGTAGCTCATTTTTAGTATCTTGAGTGGTAATCCTTTTGTATGCAATCATTTTGTATACAAATAAGTGTACAACATGCTTCAGAACTTGTTTATATATTGAACAAAAAAATATTTTTTTTGTGTGTAGCACAGACTTTATTTTCTATTATATACACACAAATTTATGTGGGATGGTGTTTACAATACTAAAATAAATAAATATCTTTAGTAAGTTACATATGGAGTATTCTACTAATTTAGATGGATACTTTGATATTAAATCCACGTGGTATTTGCTGAATGGTTTATGACTATAGATAAAAATCACTTGTCGGTGTCACAGGAAATTTATGTAATCTTTTATTGGTTTTGTTATGGTTTTATTCAGTTAATTATGATATTTTAACAATTCTAATTTTGTTGTGTGTTGGTTCCTATATCTTTAGTTTAGACATAGGACAATTTTGTAACCCAGTTGTTTCGAGGCATATATCATGCACAGATTTTTGCTACTTTTTTCTTTTTTCCTGGAGCACGAATTTCAAATGTTTTAGTATTGTACATTTGTATTTGCTTCTTTATTATTTTGTGTGTTTCTTTTGTTTTAAATATTTTAATTTGATGTTTGAAAATATTTTCAGAATCATAACGAACAATACGCTTCAAGTTAACCGTAAACACCCAACGACAACCAACAATACGCTTCTCTTTAGGAAGTGTTTCAAGATCCCATGTATGATTGGACTTTAGAGCCCCAATTTCGTCTTCCATAGCCTTTCGTCATCCTGGGTGAGCGAGAGCGCTCGTCACATTTTTGGGAATCGGGTAGGAATCAAGAGTAGTGGTGTACGCATGAGATTCAGGAGAGAGGTGGGTGTAGGCAACATAGTCCTGAATTGGGTAACGAGTGCATTTCCGGGGTTCTTTGCGAAAAGAATAGGTATATCGGGTAGTGGTGCACCAGGAGGATCAAAAACGGGTGTATCAGGGGTAGCTTCTGGTAAAGGTGTCGGATCGGGTAAGGATGTATCATTGAGAGGTGTAGATTGTTCGGATGCAGACGGAGGATCTGAGGGTATTTCGGGGTTGTGGCCTGAATGTGAATTAAGTGTCTCTGATATTTAACCCTTACCTAGCCTAGCATATGTGAAAAGCAGTGGCGGAGGTTCTGTCGGTGGGTCAGAATCAGCAGAGATTGGATCGGTAGAGGGAATCGACACAGGAATGGTGGGGAGGAAGGGAGATGTGGGTATATCGAGGTCGGGAAACGGGTCAGAAACAGGAGTGGAACACTCGGGAAAGTAAGGAGACTCGTGAAAAGTGACATCGGCACTAGTAAAGTATCGGTGAAGTGATGGGCTATAGCATCGATACCCTTTTTGAACCCGTGAGTAACCAAGAAAGACACAACGAATGGCTCGAGGATCAAGTTTGATGGTTTTCGGACGATGGTCATGAACATAGGCGACGCAACCAAATACTTTAGGTGCGAGAGGAAATGGATCATCGTTGGGAAATAGTACAGAAAACGGTGTTTTACCATGAAGAACGGTTGAGGGCATGCAGTTAATCAGATATGTGGCAGTGAGAACGGCATCTCCCCAAAAACGATGAGGAACACGTGATTGGATCATGATTGTGCGAGCAACATCCAATATGTGATGATTTTTGCGTTCGGACACACCATTTTGTTGAGATGTATAAGCACACGATGATTTATGAATAATGCCGTTGGTTTTTAAGTATGAAGAAAAGTCGGTGGAAAAATATTCTTTAGCATTATCAGATCGTAAAGTTTTAATGGTGGTGTTAAATTGGTTTTGAACATAAGCATTAAATTCTCGAAATATAGAAAATACCTCACTACGAGATTTCAACAAATAAACTCAAGTAGTGCGAGAATAGTCATCAATAAAGGTAATAAAATATTCAAAACCCAACGTAGATTTGATAGGGCAAGGACCCCATACATCAGAATGCAACAGTTCAAAACAAGAACTGACTCGATTGGGCACCCTAGGGGGATAGGGACGCCTGGTATGTTTACCAAGTTGACACGACTCACAATGAAAATTAAAAGACGAAAGTGGTAAATCTGGTCGCATTTGCCTCAGAACCGCTGTAGAGGGATGACCTAACCGACAGTGATCCTCGTTGACAGCGGAATCACATAAGTTTGCTACAGGATGCGAAAACGGGGATATACGATAGAGACCTCCTGATTCAAAACCAGTACCAATTACCTGGTTTGTTCCTAGTAACGCAGTGAGTTGAGTAAAAGGTCACAGAACAGTTGTTTTGTTTGGTAATCTGACTCATTGAACAAAGACTGGTAGGAAATTTAGGAACAAATAGGATAGAAGACAGTTTTAGGTTTTCCGAGTTACTGATGGATCCTATGCCGAGAACGGGACATGAAGATCAATCGGCAAGACGTACCGGTGCATGGGAAACATTTTGAAGACTAGAAAAAATACCTCGATTCCCAGTCATGTGATGTGTGGCTCCAGAATCAATCACCCATGATAAGTCAAGGCTAGAAGGTTTACCTGAATGTGCCGAGCTGGTTTGAGGATGAGGAAACTGGAGGTAAGAAACCGTTGAATAAGATCATGCTCCTCTTTAGTAAATGTATACATGTATTTATTTTCGCCCATAGTGATACACGAAACTGAAAATTGACTGTGAACAGTAACAAGTGCGGGTGGAGGGCGGGGAACAGATTCCGGCGTAAACAGTTACTCGTCGTGAACAATAAATCCCGGCAGTGAACAGTAATTCCGGCAGCGAACAGTAACTTTCCGGCAGTGAACAGAAATTCCGGCAAACGAACAGTAACTTCCGGCAGTGAACACTGACTTCCGGCTGTGAACAGTAATTTCCGGTCTGAACAGTAACTTCCGGCGGGAACAGTGATTTCCGGTGTGAACAGTAATTCCGGCGATGAACAGTACTCCGTTGAACAGTGATCCCGGCGTGAACAATACTCCGATGAACAGTGATTCCGCGCGTGAACAGTGATTCCAACGTGAACAGTGCTCGTCGGTGAACTGTACTTTCACGGTCGAAAAAAAAAGATTTCGTGACAGGACAGAACAACAAGGCAGGAGCTTGTTTCAGATCTGAAGGCTGCTGGTGACGGCTGGTCAGACTCGGGTTCGGGTCAGATCGCGTCTAGGGTTTGGATCGAGAGCCGTAGCTCTGATACCATGTAAAGAAGAAGATGGTTGTAGTGAAAGTAATGTTTATTACTTGAATGTGTGTATAATACAAAGACAACTACATCTATTTATACACAAATAAACCCTAGCTTTCAACCCATAAAAGGCCCATGGGCTTTAACCAACTACATGGGCTAAAACCCTAATTATAACTAAATACAACTAACAACATTTATATCTTTTGTATTGGGGTCCTTTGAATAAACTCCTTAGCTAGCTAGGGGTAATTAAGTACGGTTTGAGTTTGCTTATTTGTTTATGTCAAGTTAATTTTCCAGTTTTTTGTTTAATGAAAAATGTCGAATAGTTCATTATGCAATTTAACTGTGTTCTTGTGATCTGTTTTTCAACGGTTATAATTCACTTTCCTCCATTACCAACTAGCTAAAAAGCCCGCGAAAGATGCAACAGAAATTTAGTTGGGTAGCTAATTTGTTTGTAATGATACGGAGGTTTAACTAGGGCTGACAATTCGTGTCTTAACAGGTAAGAGGCGACGCGCGTGACATGAATATTTGAATACGAATAGTTTAACTACTTTATATGTCATGACCAGCCCAGGTTTAACATGAGATCAATTACTATGATGCTATATACCAATTGACCCAACCAAATTATCACGGGAGGCTCGGAGGGTGTGCGAGCCGCACCATCCTCCGGGGCACATAACTTTTGGGGGCACAAATTTTTTATACATATTACAAATATATGTTTTTTTGTGTTAAAATAAAGTTATTTGCAATGGTTTATGAGAAAATTATATGCTCAGAATGGTTTCTGCTTATAATAAATCGGTCGATAAAAGTTTTATCCATATACATTAGCGAATAAAATTTTTTCGTTAAGGCCTACGGGCCTTTTTATTTTGGCTCGACCGAGGTATTTAAATTTTCGGAGACAACCCTGCAAATTATGTACAACCAACCAATATTTTCGATGACCTATCATATAATCTGTTTTTACACAAAATTTCCAACTTGCTGGCTAATATGAAACTACCAGGAAATTCTTATTATTTAAATGTATAATTAATTATTATTAGACAAAATGAAAAAACAGGTCCATTATGTTTGCATGATTTTTCATTAGACGTCCTTTGGCAAACTTAATGACAGAAAACGTATTTCATGTTTCAAATTCTGTTCACGTTACGTCCTTTGGTATTAACCCAGTTAAATGTTTTCGTTAAATATGGTCATGTGCTTTGCACATGAGGGCAGTGTGGTCATTTTACCTATTTAAGGACTGTTTGTGTTATTAGACTAAAGATTTGGTTTTTTAAAAAATACTTTTATTTTTTAATAAAATAAAAAAATAACCCCTCTCTCTTTCTCACACCCATCTACCACAGTAACACCCACTTCATCCACCGTCACCATCATCTTCACACCCCCCAAAAACCACCATCACCACTAATCCACTATAACTTAACAGCCACAAACCAAAACCGTCCTCAATCTCTTAAAATCAACCTCCAAGACTGCCATAGATCACTTGAAATCAACCTCCATATGTGAGTCAAGAACATAGCATTGGAGATCTCAAATCTTTGGATATATATAGAGAGAGAGACAACGAACAACACACCTTGTCGTTCTACCTCCTCCAATTTCCCCCAAATTTTGTGAACTAGGGAAAAAAATTGGACTTGAATCGGACCAAATCTGAGATGTAAACCAGATCATTAATAAGTCGGACAAAATTGGACTTGTATTTTGGGTGAATTTTTTTTGGTGGTGGCTTGCCGACGGTGGTTTCTTATGGCGGCGATATTGGTGATTGTGGTTGGGAACATTCAAGCAACTGAGCCTGGCTACATTACAGGTGGTCGTTAGGGTTTTGAGAAAAACCGGTGGTGTGGTGGTGGTTCACTTGTGGTCTGGTGTTGCTGTATCTCAGATGTTGAGAGAGAGAGAGATAGATTATATTTGTGTATATTTTTTATTTTATTGAAAAACAAAAGTATTTTTTTAAAGGCCAAATCTTTAGTCTAACTACACAAACAATCCTTAAAGGGATAAAATGAACATATTTAACGAAAAAATTTAACTGTTAGTACCAACTCTCTCTCTCTCCCCACCGATGGCGAAACTCTGCCACCATCTTCGTCCGCGTCGGTTTCACACTCTTAAACAACCGCCATTTTCAACGCTATCGTGCTAGGTGTTTTTAACTAGTACCAATCTGGAGACCCTAGGTGGTGTGCTGAAAGCGGGGCCCGATGGCGGTTGTGTGGACCGGAAAAGGGTGGGCGAGTCAGTTGACCTACTGTTGCCGGGTTTCTGTTTGGAAACCCTAGGTGACTGTGGTTGTAAGCTACGGCTGTTAAAACCCCAAATTGCATAAACTCGGGAGTTTTTGTTTTTCTTGATCAGTGTGTCATTCCATCTGGGAGAGTTTTTGTTTTTTGTTTTACAACTTTGTGATCTCTCTGTGTTTCACTATTCATTGTAAATGGAGCTTCATAGTGTTGTGCCCTTGGCCACGATGATTATGACCCGTAAGAGTTACACCGAGGATAACGAACCCACTTAATTAGTTAACTGGGCCAGACACAATTAAACAAGATTAAATGATGGAGAAGGCTTTTAGTGTGGTGATTGGGCTCAAATCCTAGTGGGTTTAATTAACACCTAAACCCTAGTTAAATTAAAGAATGATTGTTAGAAAGCATAAAAAACCAAAATTACATGAAAAGAAGAAAGCTTAGAAGTAACCCAGTCCGAGACACCAACATTTTTGTTTCTAGTAACAATCACAAATTGACAATCAAATAAAAAATGAGTTATTTTTCATATTGTTTATACTATGTTTCATATAATCTTTATTTAGTTGATCTACTTTGACCATTAGATATGTATAACTTTTGTAAATATGCTTTAAATAAACACTAGTTTTATAGATATTATATAGTATTTTGTTATTTAAAATGAAGTGTAAATTAATAATATTTTATATATTAATTAAAGTGGAGATTATAATAAAATCTATGACTTGAATCTCAGGACATTTAATATTAGATAAAATTGTAACAAATAAGAAAACTCTTTTAACTGTTGAGAATTTAAAATGTTTAGATATTTATTAAGTCAAATGTACAGCAATGAATATCCAAAATTAAGAATTAAGTCTTTGTGACAAAAAATTAAAAACTAACGTAACATAGTTGCTATTGATATAACTAATAACGTACACTGATTTATTTATAGATGACATGACTTGTAGACATTACTTGTAAAATTTTGAAGTTGTATCAGATATTCTCAACTCATTCTCTATATTTACGAGGAGAAAATTTGTAAATTATATGATGGTTTTGAGTATTGTGAGTGTAAATAATATGGTGAAAAGAGAAAATGTAGTAATTTTTTGTAAATTTGAAGAACTTTGTTTGTTTCTATTTAGTTTTAATATTTGTTGAATTGGTTATGAGTAGAGGAAAGAGAGAACTGTATGATAAAAATATAAAATAATATTATTTAATTAAACAGAAGGGATAAATGTAATGTAATTATAAGGATAGAGACGGAGAACGGGTTGGGAATGCTCTCATACTTTTATCATAGTGTACATTATTAAAGTTTTGGTGGTAGATACGACAAAATATATATATATATATTTCTTAGGAATGAAAATATCGAAACATGTATATATTGTGACATTAGTAAAAAAGAAAAGTAAAAAAGACTTATTGGTTCGCCATTGTTCACGATATTCAGTGGCGGATCTAGAACTTTCACCGATGGGGGGAAATATGTTCGATATAAACACCCGGTTGTAACGGGTCAAAACATGTCGAGTATAATGGGTCAAAACATGTTGATTGTGCAAGTTTTGGTTTTAAAAGCTACATTGCATAAATCAATTCAACTTAAAGAAAAAAAACATGTACAATGAATAGCCATTATGTCCGGACTCAGGAGCCTTGTAGTTGTATAGACCTATGTACTCCATCGTCAGTTACCCACTTGCCCGTGCATCAAAAATATATATGCAGAAAAGTAATAATTAATGCATACTATTGCTTTAAGGGTTGATATTATAGCCAGTTTATTTAAAAAAAAACAAGAAATTGATTTGATTTTTTCCGTTTCCAGTTTGTTAGACTAAACTAAACACACGAGTTCTATAAATTAGAGCTTCTCATTTGGGCTTTCTGAAAGCCAATGTGTATTCTTAATTTTGTCTTTGAAGGGCATGTGGATTTTTTCTTAGATTTCACTAACATATTAAGCTTGATGGGATAATTTCAGTGGGGTCTATCCTCTCCCTGAAGCATGAATGAATTCGCCTATAACGACATTATAGTTTAAATTAAATATGAAACCCCAAACACTACTTCTATATTTATTAGTGTCAAAACCATCAACCATAACTTGTGTAACATGACCATAACTCATTAAAACTATTAGTTAGGTGTCTCAAACGGATTGACAAATTATAAGTGGGTTGTGATCCAATTGTAAAGTGTTAAACCGGTTGAAGTGTTGGATGGACAATTTGTTTAACTAAACAGGTTGATGAATCGTCCTGTTTAATTAAACAGATTGAATATGCCAACATTAATATTACCTATTTAATTAAACATGTCAACCCACACAAATAGTTTATTACATGAATTTAGATACAAAACACAAAAAATTGATTATTCACGTATCTATGTGTAGTGTTCCCGTTCATTTAACAGTGCCCAACATTTTGTGGAGTATTGGATCATGGATGATATAATTATCATTATCATTGATTCATTGAATGTATGTTTGGCTCTAAAATTAACATTTAAGTTTTACAACCATATATCACCTTCTCTCTTTTTTATGGCGTTTGAAATAACTCTAATACCTTAATAAACTTTTCTGAGACTGGATGTCTAGAGTTCATACTTATTTTGACGTTTTAGATCAATTGATTCATCCATAAACATTATTATGAAGGAAACCTATCACTGTTAAAAAAAACCCTCTTAAGTTAACTTTTAAACTTGAGACTTCAAAGATTCTAAGCCTTTATCATCATCCACGTTTCATTGGGAGATGTGTCGAGGCCATCATGGCAAAACTGGTCGCTATGGGACGCCCATGGCTGAGCTGGCGGGCGCTGTTGGGCGCCGAAAATCGCCGTGGGGCGCGGTCCAACCAAGGGCGTGGTGGTGCCCAGTAAGCCAACGGCCGACGCGGATGGAGAAAATAAGGTGGGCCCCCCTCCAACGGCTTTCATCTCAGATTTGAAATGTGGCTCGTCACCGGTGGCTTCTTTCTTCTTGTCGGGTTTGTTGGAGAAAATAAACCGGAGATGGTCGGAGGTGGTCGGAGGTCCAGACAAAACCCTTTTCATCTCAGATTTGCTTCCTTTTCTTGACGAGATTGAGATGGAGATGGTCGGAGGTCTTTGTTTTGGCAGAGGATGAGGTTGAGTTGTTGAGTTTGATATATAAGGTTTGGGTGTTTGGTGTTTTGGCAGAGGATGAGGATGGTTTGGGTGTTTAGTTTTATAAAAAAATGAAAAAATTAAAGGGGCTTCGATCCCCGCACACCATAGAGGGACATCTTTAGGATGGGGCTTTAAAGCCCCAGCGCACACGTGACGAGTCTAAGTCATCGCATAAATCACATTCCTCGTGACCACCATCAAATATCGAACAAGTGGACATGTTGAAACAATAAAATATCAAAATATCTTTCGGATGAACTTAGACGTTATAAAGAGGCCCTACAAAGGGAAGAAAGAAACTAAAAGGAAAACCAAAAAATCTTAGTCCATAGTATTATAAAATTAGACAAGTAAATTTCTCTTTGTTAATTTGGTGGTTTTTAGTGGTTGATATACCACATCTTATTTAAAAAATAATAATAAGCTTATAGTAAAGTTATTGGTAAAATCTAGATAGCAAGAGAGACAAATCTTATATCTATCTCTGATAATAAATAAATTGCTTATAAGTTTCACACCAAGACAAACATATAGAAAATGTGAAGCTAACATTGTTCAAAGCAAATGTGAAGGGGTAAAATAAAAACATGTATATACATTAAAATAGGTAAGCGGTAACACGCACGATAACCTAAATTGTATGAAAATCTAAGCCCCTATACAAAACTAAAAACATAAGTTGTGCTCCCTCTAATAATCCTTAACCTTAATACTACGTCTCCACAAACTTCTATCATGGGCCATGTACTCAGAGAAGTGTATTTATCAAATCATGTCTAATATGTCCATCCCAACTCAGTTTAGGTCTGTCTCTACTTCTTCTCCCCTCAACAATGATGGTTTTGAATTATACTCTAGCCGGCGATGTCGCATGCTTCTTCTTCCAACCAACAGCCATACCAAGTAGTATTCCATGAATAACAAAGCCATTAGTAGGGTTTGAAAAGAATGAGATGTAGTTAACCATACCACTAAACAAATGCATTCAATCATACTTAGTAGTATCTAATGAATAGCAAAACAATTTTCTACTATTCGTTGTTTTGTAACATCTTTTTTTATCACCGTTAAAGCAAATATGTATAAAATTGACAAATAAAAAATACATAGAAATATTATTACGAAGCTTGGAAAAATCAACACAAATGATTCTCATAGATGTCATTCAAAAAAAATCAGAAAAACAATTATAAGAGACAACGAATCTTTGAGATTGATTAATTTTCCCACTCTTGGATGAGGATAGATTTGCACATTTTGAAATTGAAATAACATGTCATTTTGATGGTTCAAAAGTGTGTAAACAAATGTGTGTGAAGATTTGTTAATGAAAAGAAACAATCAATCCAATCAATCAATCAATCAATCAATCCTAGTACGAATAAAGGAGTACACATATATGCAGATATATAGAAAGAGATATCGATTGAGATAGCCATTTTATTTACTTGGAATAAGTTATTTGTGGAATCAATAATAATAAATAATAATAACGCTAGTATAATACTAAGGTTGCTCGTTGTGGTATTAACCTCACCGTCGTTAGCAACTTAACATCCACCATGTAAACATTTTACAGGTTGGCTGAGATTAAACGACGCGTTGTGCAGGCGTTTTCAGGTGTTATTGGCCAGCATTAGCTTGGACAGTAACGTGTTAACAGACGAAGGGGTGGTATGCGGACGTAGCGATGGCTTCCGATGTGGAGGGGGTGTTATTGGCTTTATACCATAAGAAGCATTCTAAATACTGAAGTTTGTCTAGTACCTTTGAATACACTTTTCATCTCTTACCACGTGTAATAACTAGTGAATTAAATAATTCTCTATCTTTCACGAATATAAACAGTTTTTCATTTGAACCTAACTGATAATTATTACATGAATATAGAGAGTGATTTTAGTAAGAAATTGATTTTTTATGCGAAGTGTACAAAGTCATCGAATGTGACAAGTGTAGTTTAGGTGAGGGGTGCGCGTGACACCCCACATTTATAGGTTAACCCCATTAACACAAACTATGTTATCTCACACATTCATGCATAACATTTACACGAGTCAGTAGCAATACACACACATGAGTCTGTCAGTACGCGTTGGTGATTAATGTCGAACCAGATACGTTTAAATAAGCGTTGGTGATTAATGTCGAACTAGTGTATGATGATGTGTATTCGTTTCTTGATGTATTAGAACATTAGGGTTGTCGTATGCTTGCTATTGTATGAGTTTTAATGCATAAATGTTTCTGACATATTCGTACTCACTTATGGTTTTTGACTGTAACTTGATGATACATGCTTTGTCTTTATCTATTCTTGATTCTAGTTTCCAGAAAGTTATGATTTGTAATTTCTGGACATACATAAGATGTTTTTATGTATTTACAAAATAATCGTATGTCAAATCTAATACGGGAAGATGTTTTCTGACTTTATTTCCTGATGGCATAACTTGAAATTGGCAAAACCAAATGGGTTGGTTCCACTTATGAAACTTAATATTATGAGTCTAGAAGACAACCCAATTGGCCTTTAATTATTTGCATAAATGAGATGAAAGAACCATGAAACTATTTTTTTTTTGTGCAATCTGCTAAACTATTTGTACCTACATGTGATGTTTGATTTATTTTGAATATTGTGCACAATGGAAAAATATAACAAAAATCGCTTGAGAAAACCTAATCCGCACATGCTTCTATGATAAAATTTGTAAGGTATGCTTAGTTAAATAAATTCAACTGTACATGCTAAGACCTGTCATAAACTACTTGATCAGAATTTGAATTATATGACAATTGCTTGATGATTTGATCATGGTGTTATGGGATGCAGGTTAGAAAAACTTAAGACTATTGACATTAATGCTATCACCAACGAGTTGTCGTGTCAAGTTTGTGTGTGAGTCTATACATGAGTCTTAGGGTCATGTGTTTTTGAACACTCTCATACAAACACTTGTACGAGGTAGCGGTTTGCGAGTCAAGCGCATTCTCTTGATTTTTAGGAAAATCTATTACGCGCGTCACCAAGTGAGTTCATGAATTTTCATTTCTTGTTTTCGGGAAGAAAACACCAAACATTTTCATTACTTGTTTTCAATGAGAAAACACAAACATATGTGTATACTTGTGTTATGGAGGAAAACACAATGAATCGTTTTAGGTTTATGTAATTTCTTATATATCACAAGTGTATACTATATGCACTCTATACCACATAAATTTCTTACATTCTTTGAACCGTTAGAGAGAGGATTCTTGCAGGGTAATATTGAGTAGTACTACTGGATTTGACAAACCTCACCCGGAATAGTCGAGCTAACACGACATGGATGTTGTGAAATGGGTGTTTTATTTACCTAACATAAACACGCCAGTTTTGGTGATAGACCTAGTAAGAAGGCCTACACACAGTCAGCTTCAGTTCAACCGTTAGTAGCTTATAAATGGGTTAGCTATCCTGATATATTTTGAAATGTGCTAAATCTACATACAATACTTTTTGTTATAAATTATGAACTCACCAACCTTGTCACCTCGTGTTGACACTTGAGTATTTATACTTGTCCAGGTTGCTAGATGTGCTAAGGAGCAAGTTGCATTGCATATGTAAGGAGCAAGTTGCATTGCATATGTTTGGAGGCTCGTTATCACAAGAATTCTTATTTTACTTTGATTTAAATTTGATGGGCTATGCATATTTGAGCATGTGGTTTAATATTTTTTTAAAATTGTTTACTTTAACGGTTCCGCAAAACTCTTAAATGATTTGGTTTGTTTTTGTTTTATCATGCATGGATGAGACTGAAAAGGTGTTTTACTTTGTTGTTTGGTATAACGAATGAGTTAGATCCTGTTATGTCATACGGCTCGCGGTAAACCCCATTAGTCAAAATTTAAGGGTGTGACAACACAAATATATTATACTAGCTTGAGACTCGTATATTACACGAGTAATTGATAAAAAAAATAATGTTCAATAATTTAGCGTCATATTAAAACAACAAACTCATCATTCTTAAGAGGCAATCCTTTTTACAACAGTGTTGAAAACAATTTAAATATTTATTTAATTATTTTGTCCTACAAATAAGTATTTAATGGTTATCAATTAATAACAAATAAATGGTAATGAATTATAATACCCCAACCAATGACGGATTATATCTTGACGTAACACAATTGTTCATCACACATGATAGTGTGACGCTATTAAAAGTGACAATATTTATTTACATTTATTCATTTAATGTCACAGGTACATCAAGTACTTTTATAAATAAAGAGATAAACGACTAATAACATTTAAGTCTTCATTTTTTAGATAACCTAAATGTTTCATCTAAGTAGTCTTCTCTTGAACAAACTAACTAATAATGTCACTTGTGCAATGAACAATCTTGTTACGCCCTGACGTTAATCTGTCGTCGGCCGGGGCGTGACATGAATGATTTTAGGAATTTACGTTTAGCTTAACAAATTTTAAACTGTAAGTATTAATGTTATAATGACAACTACTGACTAGTGACAAAAATTATAGATTTTTTTAGAGACTATATATACATATATATGTGTGTGTGGATTGGAGGTTGTATTATGGTCCTAAATCAGTTTTTAACTCTTTACTGAGCTACTATTCGTCTTTATTTAAAGCGCCAGAGGAGGTTGCGGATAAACTAGAGAGATTAAGGAGGGTGTTCATTTCGAGAAACGAATGCTGCCTTGTTATCAAAGTGGTAGTGGCAGTTTCAAAACAAGAAAGGCTGGCTTTGGTGGAAGATTATTAAGGTACCACACCACTCGTCTAGATCCTGGTCAGTGATCCCAACTAAACTGTCAAGCTGGGATCCTTGGATCCATATTAAAAAACTTAACTTAGTTTTAAAAGAGGTTGGGGCTGATTTAGAAAGATGTTTCCTACATGAGATTAAAAGTATGAATAAGACTTGGTTCTAGTTAGATGGTTGGGCTGGGTCAGTTCCTCTAATTGTACAGTTACTTAACCTTTTGGTCTTGAGAAGGATAAAGGGTGTTTGGTTGGTAACCAATTGTTTATGCTTGATGGTTGGTTTTGCGAACACTGAAGCGTGATAGAGTGCCAACTGGTGTAGATGAAGTAGAGGAACTGAGACGGCTTCTCTAAATCGGTGAAGGGATCCGTTCATAGCTGGGAAATGATGTGGTTTCAAGTGATTTTGGTGGGTCGGGTGATTTCGCGGTACGATATGTGAACGACCGATTCTTGGTTAATTTGCCGCCAGCCTTGGATTATCTGTTAGACTCGAATAGGTTGGTTCCGAAGAAGTTCGGGTTCGTGGCGTAGCCGACGTTCTTAGGTCACCATCCAATCTTTGTTGCCTTGGTAAGAATGATGGTTTCGGTCAACCCGACTGTCATACCCCGACCAAAGGTGGCGGAACATGCCGAGGTGCAACGATTGCTCATAAGCGCATGACACTATTTAAAGCGACAATATTTAACAAACTCATTTCATTTCACAACATCGAAAATGTCACATAACCAAATATTCATAAGTCAAATACAGCAAAATATAGCAAATCAAATATTGTTCATTTTTGCTAATATCCTAACGGTATTTGTGTCATTTTCTTCACCGAACTCCATAATCAACCTAGATGCAAACCTGTAACATTTCATAAAATAAAGTTTGTCAACACAAAGGTTGCTGAGAATTCATAAGTTTGAACAATAGATATATAGTATGAAAAGCCATAAAACTAGTATACAAAACCATAAATAATAGCTATAAACTTGGATAAAATAGTTATCGCTAACAAGTTAGCGACACCCAACTATAAGAGGTTTCCAAATAGTTTAGGATTTTATAGTTATCGTTAATTGCATTACGTTAACGACACCTTGCCATGAGGGGTTGCCAAATGGTCTAGGATTTATAATTCTACCATCCAAAAGCGATAAACACATAGGCAAATAAGCATAGAACACCAAATCGAGCAATTATTCAAATAAAGTATACACCAACGTTTGTGGTTTAAGACCCAAGTATAAAACATTTAGTTTAGATAAGATGAAATGTCACCCCCAAAATAAAAGATAGAAAACGGGGTATGAAGTTACTCACATTCAAGTAATAAACTTGAAAGATTGATTATTTGTAGATTTGCCAGAACGACGAGTTAACGTATGAAGCCTAAAATAAAAGAAGTCTCGGATTTAGAAGGGTTGCCTTGAAGATATTTAAATAATATAATTGTTGCAAAAAGTAAACAATTTAAAGTTCAAGTTTTAACATGTAACTATTTAAGAATTTATAGTAATAACCCTTTAAAAATGTGAGTTTGCTCAAAACCGGGTTAAAGTATCTAGCCTTAATATTTACTTAACCAATGTTAAGTAATAAGGTGGGAAAATGCTAAAATGCAAGTTCCTTTGGGACAAAGATACTAAAACGGGTTTTTAACGAGTGTTCGGGTTGTCGGTTCGGGTCTTGACAAATGGTCAAACCCAAATTCAACTTTCCAAAATATTAATTGTCATGAGATAACTCATTAAAATATAATAGCACTTAACTAAGTATGTAGATCTATTGTTTAGAACTAACAATGCACGTTAAGCGGGTGTTCGGTTTTGTCGGTCCAAACTATGTTATGAGATCAAGTTGGATCCAACAATTCCATGTACTTAAGATAATAATTAAAATCAGTTTGTAAACTATTTTTAAAGAAATATACAAGTCTTGATAGCTAAAAACACACTTGTGTGTCTTAAGCGAGTAAAAGTCGGATTGGTTCGGTTTCCATCTCACAACAAGTTCATAGATGGATTCTACATACCCATATATCATAGATCTTGTATCAAAATGTTCAAATGAAAATATTTAAGTTCTATAACTAAAAAGGTCAACAACAAGTCTTTTTAACAAAAGTTCGGTTTGGTTCGGTTTCCATCTTACAATGAGTTCATAGACGGATTCCACATACCCAAGACTTGTAAATGTGACTAACAAACTAAAATGAACAGAAGTTAGGCATAAATGATATGTATAATAAGTTATGTGTGTGTGTGTATATCAAGAACATGAAGTCCTCCATGAAGCCTTGCCTTATGACATTCGAAACTTAACCAACCGGAGTCGGTGAAGTAACAAATAAAGGAAACAAGGGGTGTGTATTATATATATGTTGTACCACCATATTCAAGAGTTAGTAATGTTAGATGAACAAGTTAGAATTAAAGATAAAACTCAGTTTGACTTTTAGAGGTCAAACCTTCAAAAACACAATGAAAATAACCTTAAAATCTTTGAATTTGAGAGAGAATTTGGAGTTGTAGCAGAGATTAATGGATGGAAAGAGTGGTGTATATATAAGGTAAGTTGAAACGGTCAAGCATAAAGGGTCTTGCATGAAAATGGGGTGTTTTGGTCACATGTATGCATAAAAATAACCAAAAAACGAGTTGCTGATCTGCAGTCTGGTCGCGGTACGCTCCCAAGTATTTGATATCTAGTCGCGCTACGCTATGGGTGCAAATCTGATATTTTTCAATTTTCAAAAATGGCAGTTTTGGCCCCCGAAGTTCGTTTTAAGTGATTTTTAAGCGTTTTAAAGACCGAAATGAATGTTTTCAAGACCCAACAAGTGTAAAACAATATTGTAACGTAATATCCATCATTTTTGTTATATCCAAGGTTTACAAAACGAATACAAATCGAGACCGAAATTGACGAATGTCACACCGACCTTCTGCCCTATTTGTGGGGTGTTGAGAAGTCGATTGAACACGTTTTTGTAGCATGTGACCTTGCCTAAACCATGTGGAGTGTGATCGCCCAATGGTTTAAGTTACCTGCCATGTGTATTGTGACATTCGCCATTTTCCGATTCGATTCTTTTTGCCTTCGTATTGTAAACCGACCCTATTTGTATCCCAAACCCTTCGATATTATTTAAATGAAAGATTGTATGTTTCATAATCATCTCACGCTTGTCGGATCACGAAGACACCTTTTACAGCTCTTAAAATACTCCTATAACGCTCAAAACACCTCGAAACGAACTGCAGGGACCAAATCTACCAAACAAGCAATCCTGCTGACCAACCCAATCCCACTAGCACACCGCGCCGCGCGCCCAGGGAGGCTAGGCTGGTCGCGTGGTGCGGCCAGGCACCTGCAGCAACCAGATTTCGTTTTTTGTTGATATTATCACTTGTTGATCCTTTAAACCAATAAGAATGCTTGAAAATCTCTCAAAAGTGACTTTGTTGATAACCCTCTCACCTTATCCTTCACAATCAAAGATAATCCACCCATTCCAACCTACTCTTTCACATCAAACTCTCCTAAACAAAGTTCTAACTTTCAACCTTCAAGTTCCTTCTTGTTTGACTTCAAAGGGTCAAACAAGAATCGTTCTTTGATTTTAACTAACTCCATATAATTAAAGATTGTTATTACAACATATATATATATATATATATATATATAATATTTTCCGCTTGTTTTTCTTCGGCTTTCATTTCTCTGATCATGGTCGGTTGAGGTGAAATGCTTATAAGGCAAGGCTACATGGAGGATTATTTCAATCCTTGACTAACTTTCTAACTTTTTTAATGTTTACTAATCTTGTTTAGTTTTTGTTTATTTTAGTTTATAAACTCATTTTTTTTGTAAGTTCCATGGTATTGGGTATGTGGCCACCATTTTCGGTTTCATCCCGAGTCAAGAGCCGAACCAAAACCGAACTTTTGTTTAATACTTTTATTGTTAAACATATTGTATGAAAAATGTGAGTATTATCATTTTTAAGTTTATCTTAATGAGTTCTATGGTATTAGATATGTGGCAACCATCCTCGATTTTATTCCGAGTCAGGGACCAAACCAAAACTGGCCTCTTGTTTAAATGCTTTATATTTAAAATGATTTATTAATATGCTACAAGCAAGATTTGTGTATTAATTTCTAAGTTCATTTTAATAAGTTCTATGGTATTGGGTATGTGGCAATCATCCTCGGTCTTATTCCGAGTCAAGGACCGAACCAAGACCGAACTAAACCGAGTTCACTCGCTTAAGACATACTAGTGTGTTTTGAGCCACCGAATCTCATATTTTCTCTAAAACTCTTTTACAAACTAATTATAAATGTTTTCTTAAAGTACAAGCTTGGACCGATTATGTAACACCCCAAAATATTAATCGAGTCAAGTATGAAACATGCAAAGTTTGAAACACGTAACTATGATAATATTCAACCTAGTTAGTACTCAAGGTAATAATGGTGAAATATTTATATATTTCAAAAAAAAAATCTTAAACTGGATAACTTATTAATCATGAGGGGTTGAAGTTGTCCAAGTTGGAAATTGGAAACACTAAAAGAGAAAATAACTAAAAACACACACACTTGGTGGGTGGGTGTGTCGATCATCAGGGGAGAAAGAACAAGAGAGAAGAAATCTTGTTCTTCAAATTCATCAAATTGAAAGGCAAATTGGAAGATAAAAACCGTGCATGTGAGCAGAGTTGTGCTCAACTCAACTTGGTGGACATAAGGTATGTTCAAATATCTTCAATTGTGAATAATCTCAAGATTGGGAGAAAACTAGTTATGTTATGAGCTTTAAATGTTAAGATTATTGCTAGACTAAATGAAATTGTGTGTTTTAAACTTTTTGATGTTGAATAATATAATTTGGATGAGGAACAAGGTAATTTATGTTTAGAACACTGATGTTTAAGACTATGTTATTGACCGCACACCAAGTGTTTGATGAAATGCTTACATGAAACTTGAATTGTGCAATATAGTATGAAATCCGTCACTTTTGACAGATATAAATAGTTAATTTGCAGAGTGTGTATCTCACTCATCGTTAAGAGTTAGAGGACGGGCCTTATATCGTTGGAAAGGTCTATGTGTCTATTTCAGTTCATATTTGATCATGAAAGTCTAAATAGGATCGGAAGTTGTCCAAAACAGTAGACCAAAGTGACCAGTTAGGATATAAAACATGCTGACTGGGAATATTTATGTTTCTGTCCTGATTTTGTAAAAATCATATAAAATCATAGAAAAATAGTTAGAGGGTATTCTTTATATGCTTGAAAAGGTATTTGAGTCCCATACGATCCATCTTTGAACATGTTGAACCAGTTCGGATGTTACATGGGCCAAAATGGCTGATTACAGCAGCGATATAGGAAATCGCTGCACATTAATAAAGATATTAGTAATCGAGAAAACACATAAGATTGCATATACTTGCATTAAGCATGATGCATTGATTGTGGATAACTAAATAAACTTCACGTGAAATACTTAAAGTGTCTTAGGACTTGCAAATGGTTTGTATGAGTATTTACACCATTGTATGTAATGATTGGAGAATATACATACCTATGAGCAGTTTGACTTTTAAAAGTGAAACTGACCAAAAAACTAGTGTTTTGATAAATTGGTATGTATGAGAGTCCATAGGATTATGTGGTCATGTTATATAACGACTAACCCGACAATCTTATGGAAATTGGACAAAGTTTGATCTTGTCAAGCTAGGTGGAGGCTTGGATGAAACGGGTCAAACAAGCTAATGGAGTGCACGGGAGTTCTAGTTAGCAAAGAAAGGTAAGTGACTTTGTTCACTTTAATTTATAAGCTAAAGTTTCTTGTCAAATTGTAATATTGCTTAAATGACTAACAAAAGATTTAAATGTTAAGAAAACTAAAGAAGGGTAGTTTGGGGGTATTAAGGTACAACCCGGGATTGGGTTGTAATCTTTAATGTTCGAGACTTGGTTCAAATTGGCCCAAAAGGGTCAAATGTGAATTGAGAACTAATAATCCTAGTACATGGGACAAGGATTTTTTAATGGTTACCGGTTGTGGTTTATAAACAAGTCATAAACGGGTACTATGGGTAAATTGGTGTTAAATCACTATTTTGGTAATAACCCGTTGTAATATTAAGATATAAAAAAAAGACCCGGAAGGGGTATATGCGTGAACGGTACATGTCAAATGGTGAAACTATCACCATTTGAAGTTGACATATAATGCTTGTCCTGTTGAGAATTGTCCTACAGGTAAGCATGATGGTAATAGAATGCGTTGTCGAGTTCTCTAAAAGGAGTTACAAGGTACTGGTAACGGGTCACAACTTTGACCCTGCCAGGTACGTGAATTAAATCATGATATCAATAAATGTTAAAAATGACCAAAACACCTGCCGGGCAATGGTATGGGTGCATTGATATTACCTAGTCGCCTGAGGCATAAAGAGTCAAACGACAAGGTTAGTGTAAACACTGACTTAAAAATGAATAACGGGGTCGTGAAGATAAGATTTACGAACCATGAAGTTACCGGCTACAATATGGTTGTAGTGAAAAAAAAAGAGTAATGGGATAACATGGAAACGAGAAATGGGTGTAAATTAAAAAGACAAAAGGGGGATATACTAAGTGAGAACACTTAGACCCTCTTAATGTTTTAAAAGAAAAATTGTATAAAGACTATGATAGTGAAAGTATTAATGATTGGGTTAAGTATACTTGTGTTTATTACAAGTAGATGTCAAGTATGTATGACTAATTGTTATGGCGAATTTCCATGACAGGTTATAACTTAATTGAAGGACATGGATTGATGGTCAAGCTGTTGAAGAACTAAACACAACCGAACCAAACCGAACAAGCTTCCGCTATAATGATTCATTTTAGAAGACAAAGTCTAATATAGTCTTCGTATCATATAAATATAAAATTTGTAAATTTTTAATTACTAGTTATGTATGTCGTGTCATGTTATCACGTCATCCGCAAAATTTTTAATTAGATCTGGTTTTTAAGTCCTAACGAGCGTATGTTTACGCCTAAAATTGTAATAAACGGGTTAGGGTCTTACAGATTAAACCGGACACTCACTTAGCAATGATGTTTAGAGTCTCTCCTTTAATAGAACTTCTAGCATTAGTTAAGTCTTTGTTTTAAATAATTTATCTCATGATATTTATCACTTTGGAATGTCGGGTTCGGACTTGATATTTATCAAGACCCGAACCGGCTAACCGAACACTCGTTAATATCCCGTTTTGGTATATCTAAGAAGGGGTCGTGCACTATTGCATTAAACCAATCCCTACATATTTACTTAACAAAGGTTAAGTAAAACTAATTAGTGGAATACCGAGACCCGATTTCGAGCAAACTTACTTTTAAAAAAAAACGTTACTCCAAGTTCTTAAATATTTACGTTTTAAACCTCAAACTTTGATTAATTATTTAACTTGTCATTTTATGTTACTTTAAAGTCTTTCAAGACCATCTTCTAAACCGAAACCCCTTTTAACCTAGACCTCACTTGTTAAACTTATTATCCTGGTTTATCACAAACAACCCTTCAAGTTATTTATATCAAATGAGTACTTTTTTCATCCCTCGTTTTTCCATCTTACGTTTTTGGGGTGGCATTGCATGCTTATTCAAATTCAAATGATTTGTACTTGTGTCTCAAACCACAAACTATTTAGTATATGTCACTTAAATAAATGCTCTATTTGGTGTTATATGCTTTACATGATTACATGCTATATGTTTATTGCTTTAGGCGGGTTGGCCTCTATGAAACTATTAAGTATGATCATACGCTCCTCTAACTACTTTAGCTTAATTGCTAGTAGCATAGGGCAACTATTATCCGAGTATATTTGGTTGTTACCATATAGAAAAGTGTCTCAAACTATTTCCTATTTGCATATCTAAATTGTTGCTATTATTTATTGTTCCATATACGAGTTTGTGGATTTCTTTCTATATCTATTATACTCAAAATCTATGAAAATTTCTCACCAAAATTCGTGTTGACAAAGTTTATTTTATGCAATGTTACAGGTTTGATAATTGCTTGAACGAAGAATTGAGGAACATAGCTTGTATTGACACCACTAAGAAATTAGTCGAATAAGCAATATATATTTGTTTACTTGTATTCAATTTGTTTTGTACGGACAAGATGTGTTATTTATTGATTTATGAAATTAATGAGTTGATTAAATATTGTCACTTTAATAGTGTCTTGTGTTCTTGGGCAATCCGTTGGACCCCGGCATGTTCCGCCGCCTTTGGTCGGGGTGTGGCATGTATGTTTAGCTTCCTAGACGTTTTGGAACTTCATAAGTTTTCTACGTAATCGAAGAAGAATGCAAAATGTTCCAAGCAATTTGTTTAATTGCGAAATATTGTTTGTGGAAAAAGATGAATGATCTAGTTAACTCCAGGTCCCCGATATATATTACAAGCTTAGTGAAGGAGATAAATGTTTTAGGCTTCCTTTAAATCAAAAATAGAGGGAGAACATCAAACCTCTCTAGGAAGAATTGGTGTTCGTTTATGTTGTAAAAGGGCTTTGGGAGGGTGTTTATAGTTTGAGGCTTGTTTTTATTGCCTTTTTTTTGTGACCTTTGTTTGAGTTTGATGTTTATATGGTAGGTATTTCTAGTGTCTTGCTAATGTTTAATAAATAATTTTGTTAATAATTAAAAAAAATATTGCTTTATTTAATGAAAAAAGGGAGGGCCGCTATTTTTGGGTAATACGTGACATCTATACAAGAAAATGAAGAAACAGAAAAAAAAAATATTTTCTAGATTTTTAAACTGCATTTACTATTTTGAAATTTGATTTAATTTATCTCCACAACTAGGCAGCAATTCTTTAAGCACCTAGTATGAACACACGTGTAATGCCTAAATTTCATCATTACATGTGTTTCACTTTGCACGACACACAATACCTTTAATATATATTCCATCAAATATGAAACCAAACAGTTTATGCTAATCTAATTTAATTAAACTTCTAAAGTCATCATTAGAATGTAGCATATTTTCAGCATACTCTAATATATAAAGTAACCATTGTAACTTCTAAAATAAAAAACTATACGTGTGACTCTTGAAAACTACCTTAGTTAACTCACTATGTGTACTTTAGATGTGTGCTTTAACCCTAATAATAATTACTAATCATTGTTACGTATAACAAATCGAAGAACTAAAGGCTCTTGATTTATTCACAGTAATGCATTTGATCATGAAATTGTGGAATGAACATATTTGACAAGTGTCTCATTGTGCATGCATCATAAATCGATTTATATGTGTTTGTCATTAGAAGTTGAAGAGGTATGTACCCGCCTCAACACCGAGCAAGGCGGGTCAACCCACAAGATATAGACAAGAGGCTTGAAATCAAGACATTACGAAGTCACAAAGCCAAAACCTATGCGCATGGCGCATATCACATATGCTCATGCATCGCATGCTCAGGCATCATATGCCCAGGCACCACACATGCTCAGGCATCATATGTCCAGGCACCACACATGCTCAGGCATCATATGCCCAGGCACGCGTATGCTCGCGCATCACATATGCTCACGCATATCACATATGCGCGTGGCGCATCAGCGCGCGGCGCATATCACATGCTCGTGCATATCACATCTGCGCATGAAACATCTGCGCGTGAGAATAAAGATAAGACCTCGCGCATCCTCAGGATTGGCGCATATCATACATGCACAGAATCAACCTCGCCCTTATCCAAATCAGGATTATGGCAACCTTGATTGTGCACGTCAGACAACCTTCCAGAAGGTATCTTTTTAAGGAATAAGAATATGCTGATGCTGACAGCTGCCAAATGAAAAGGTGGACAACTCAGCATAACCCATGTGCTACCACGTGATTATAACCAATGAGAAGGCACCAGGTGTCCCAGAGGACACGTGGCGCAGAGCAATTGGAGGAGGCCAACAAGGCTGAGCCCAATCAGTGGAAACCCTAGCACTATAAATACAGCATCAACTCCATAAGGAGAGACATTCATTCACATTCAATCATATTCAATTACATTCAATCACAGACAGTTACAGCCAGTAACATACACAATCATCAGATAACATCCAATCACAGAGTATTCAATCATCAAGCAATACTCTCCAGATTTCCTTACTCTGATATTATTATCTTCTCCCACAAATACTTATTCTCACACCGGAGGGTTACCCCAAAGAGGACCCCTCTGTCCCTTTCTGAGGGGTAAGTTGACGGTGCTGTTCATTTTGTAGGTGGAAGAACACAGATCCAAGAAAACCATCGGTGAAATAGTATAATCACACCCGAGGAAAGTAGATCGTCTACCAGTGAGTCGATCCACGCTTCTTCATTGGCGCCATCCACTGTTACAACGGCAATCAGATCTCATCAGATCTATATATAAAATAAAAATCACCATGGTTTCTGGCGTTCATAACGTTGATCAAGTTCTGGAGGATATTGAACGTGAGGATGTTAATGAGGGACAGCAGTTTCTGAGGGGGCCGCGTGATTCTACGCGCACCACCAGTAACCGTCCTTTCATCACAACTCCTCACGGCCAGACTGAAACTCCTCCAGACGATCTCACGTTACAAAATCTTGCCGGCGCGAAACAAAAAGGACCAATGGGTCCAGAAGATGAAACAAATGATCCTAAAGAATGGCTCATAAACGAGCAGCGGCGTCTAATGGACAAGTACAATGAAATGGTCAAACAGAAAAAGCTAGCCGACTTAACACAAAGGCAAGCGTTTGATAAGCAAACTGTTCATGGAACAAAAAGGCCGCGCGCGCCGGAAGAAGGACATTCTGTTCACACTGCACACACTGAGTTCAGTGATGAAGAAGTGCATAGCATGAGGAAGACGCGAGATACTCATGTAGGAGGCTCACAGCTCCGCGCGCCTGTGAACATGGCGCCTGGAGCCAGAGCCGATCTGGATCTGCACATGCCGTACAGCCCACCAGTTAGAGGGCAAGTGGACGTAACCACACCGTACAGACCAGCCATCTTGGTGAAACATTCAAAGTTCACTGAGCGCATCGCGAAGGCTCCCATCCAGCACAAAATCAAGATGCCAAGTGGTTTGGGCAAATATGACGGCACAACAGATCCAGATGATTTCTTGCAAGGTTTTTACAACACGGGAAACCTAGAGAGCTGGACGATGCCAACATGGTGTCACATGTTCGCTCGCTGCCTCACGGGCGCAGCGCTTGTCTGGTTCGAGAGCTTGCCGACTGGGCAAATCGATGGGTTCGAGGAACTACTGGAAAAGTTCCAAGCCCACTTCGTACATCAGCGCAGACACACGCGCGACCCTGATGACATCATGCACTGCGTGCGCAGGAATGATGAAACGATTGAAGACTACATAACACGTTTCAATCAGGAGTCTCTGGCAATCGGAGGTATAACTGAGCAACTCCTGCGCGTGGCCTTTATACAAGGCGCGCGCAGTGATCAACTCCGCCGAGCTCTCGTAAGCAGAGATGGCATGCCCACCACTTGGGCCAAACTAATGGAAGCATCGCGTCGCGAGAAATGAAAAACAAATTGCCCAAGATAGGGCAAGAGAAAGAGCGCATCAAGCTGAGTCACCGCGCAGCAAAGAAAAAAGGGGCAAGCAGAACTCTGTATGGTCCAGGTTGCAACCAACCAGTTTTTCTTCCGCAGAAAAGCAGGCGCAACCAAGCTCACCCCAGCCCCAAAAAGATGTTCGTAATCGCGGGGAGGGTGACAAGAGGGAAGGCGGCAGAGATCCTAACAGTCCTCTGCCAAGAATATGGACTCCCCTCACTAAAACGCCTTCACAGGTGTTAAGCACAGAAAATGTCCAATTCAAAAGCCCCAAGCCACTACACTACAAGGGACCATCAGACAGTGGCAAGTACTGTGAGTTTCACAAGTCCACAGGACACAACACTGATGCATGCCACCACTTGAAGGATGCAATCGAAAAGGATGTGAAATCAGGCAAGCTGGCTCACCTGGTAAAAAACTCAAGACCAGAAAATGAACATCCAGAAGGAGCCTCTGCCAGCAAAAAGTACAAAAGAATCTGTGTAGCCGAGGGAGGAAGGCAAGGGCAAACATCAAGAAAGAGAAGCGCTCAAATCCAAGGAGATTGGCGCGAGCAACAAGTAATCTTCCCAAGAATCAGGGGAGACCCTTCAATTAGCAGTCCTCTGGTCATCACTACACACATTGCTCATTACGAAGTGTCAAAAGTCCTGGTGGACACTGGCAGCGAGTCAGACATCATGTATGAGCAATGTTTCAGGAAACTGGATCCGGCAGACCAAGCAAGGCTTGAAATTGTGAATGCACCGATCTCTGGTGTCTCCAATGAAATCATTCATCCCCTAGGTCAAATACAATTTGAACTAACCATGGGAGATGAGAAACACAAGCGAGCCGAAGTTGTTAACTTCTTGGTCTTGCCCACCACTTCTTGCCACAATATGATCTTGGGTAGGGGAACGATTGCCCAATTCAACGCCATACCGTCGCCTGCGCACGGCGCGTTGGGGTTCCCAACACCAACAGGTGTAACTTTTGTATACCGGGATCATTTGTGTGCAGTGACAAGTACTCCGCGGGAGGGGAGAATGAAACTTCCAATGGCAGACAACGCGCCAGAGGAATGGATTCTCAACCCAAAATTCCAGGAGCAGAAGATCACAATTGGCGCAACAATATCAGACGACACGAGGGTGAGAATGAAAAGATTGCTCACAGCATATATGTCGGTCTTCGCGTGGCAACACTCTGATATGACTGGGGTTCCGCGAGACCTGACACAACATTCTCTCAACACCTTCAAGTCTGTAGAGCCAATTGCTCAAAAGAAGAGAGTCATGGGGGATGAAAAGGTGAGGGCCATGAATGAGCAGGTTGAGGATTTACTGCGCGCAAACATCATCCGCCCGATACGATACCAGACGTGGGTAGCCAATCCTGTGATGGTAAAGAAAAGTAACGGGTCATGGAGGATGTGCATTGACTTCAAAGACCTCAACAAAGCGTGCCCAAAAGATTGTTACCCCCTCCCAAACATCGACGCAAAGGTGGACTCCGTGGCGCCATTCAAGCTCAAATGTTTCCTGGATGCCTACAAAGGCTATCACCAGATTCAAATGGCACCACAAGATGAGGACAAGACCGCATTTAGAACCGACAAGGGTGTTTTTTGCTACACAAAAATGCCCTTTGGGTTGAAGAATGCGGGCGCCACTTACCAAAGACTTATGGATGCCGTTTTCAGCGAGCAAATCGGAAGAAACCTAGAAGTCTATGTGGATGATTTGGTGATCAAGAGCAGGGAGGAAAAGCAAATGCTCAAAGACATCGAAGAAACCCTTGGGCGCCTAAAGGAAGTTAACATGAAGCTCAATCCGAGCAAATGTACTTTCGGCGTACTAGAGGGAAAATTTCTAGGTGTAATGGTCACCAAGGATGGTTTCAAGGTGAACCCTGAGAAGGTGGAGGCCATCCTTGACATGCCCTCGCCATCCACCATGAAAGAGGTCCAGAAGCTGAATGGTAGATTGGTTTCAATCAACAGGTTCCTAGCGAACCATGCAAGCAAATCTACCCCATTTGTCAATACATTGAGAAACTGCTTAAAGAAAAGCCAGTTCAAATGGACTCCTGAGGCCGAGCAAGCTTTCAGTGAGATTAAAGAATGTTTGATAAATCTGCCCGCGCTCACAGCTCCACTTCCTGGTGAAACTTTGACGTTGTACTTATCAGCAGGAGAACGCGCCATCGGCGCATTATTATTGGTGGATCGCAAGGGAATCCAAACGCCAATATACTATGTGAGTCGGGTGCTGACAGATCCTGAGACGCGCTACTCCATCATGGAAAAGTTAGTTTTATCACTAACACACGCATCGCGCAAGCTTCATAGATATTTCAATGGTCATCCCATTGAAGTTCTGACTGGTTACAACATCCAGCAAGTCTTGCGGCGTCCCGCGCTCTCAGGAAGGCTGACAAAGTGGGCGCTGGAATTAGGAGAGCACACGATCTCCTATAAGCCCCGTCCAGCAATAAAGGGACAAGTCTTGGCTGATTTCATTGCAGAAGTCCCCGAAGGAAAAATTGAAGAGGCTCAGCGCGAGGTAGACCCCCCGCGAGCAAACGATGAAGAAAATGTGTGGAGATTGTTCACTGACGGAGCTTCAAACAATGAAGGGTCCGGCGCAGGGCTCAAACTGGTGGATCCAGAGAATCATGAATATACTTACGCCATCAGGTTGGACTTCAAGAGCACCAACAATGAGGCTGAGTATGAAGCCCTGCTGGCTGGCCTGCGCATCGCGCACAAATTCGGGGTTAAAAAGCTAGAGGCCCATGTTGATTCATACTTGGTAGCAGCACAGGTCAATGGCCTTTATGATGCCAAGGAGAACACCATGCCTCTATATCTAGAGCAGGCGAAAAAGCTCATCGAGCAATTTGACTGCTTCAGAATCATTCATATTCCGCGCAGTGAAAACAAATCTGCAGACGCGCTGAGTAAGATGGCATCAACCAGTTTTGATCACTTTGGCAAAGATGTCAGGGTAGAAGTAATGAGCAACCCGTCGGTGGTAGCGAAGTCTGTCCTGGTAACTCATACAACCCCTTTATCATGGATAACTCCAATAATGGAATTCTTGAAGGAGGGAAAGGTACCAGATGATCGCGCGCAAGCGAGGAAGATAAGACACAAGGCGCAGAACTATGGACTGCTTGATGGTACATTATATCGACGCTCTTATCTTGGGCCGCTCATGAAATGCCTAGATGCTGAGGAAGCAAGCTATGTGATCAGAGAGATACACGAAGGAATCTGTGGAATTCATGCTGGCCCGCGCATGGTGGTTGCCAAGGCAATGAGCGCAGGCTACTATTGGCCAGGCATGTACTTGGACGCTTTAAAAGAGATCCAAAAATGCAAAGCATGTCAGAGCTATGCGCCAAACACCATGCGGCCAAAGAACAATTTGATTCCAGTGACCTCCGCATGGCCTTTCCACAAATGGGCAATCGACATTGTGGGTCCCCTACCGCAAGCGTCTGGGCGAGTAAAATTTTTGGTAGTGGCAGTAGACTATTTCACAAAATGGGTTGAAGCCAAGCCACTAGCAAAAATCACAGCCGAAGTGATGAAGCAGTTTATCTGGAGCCACATCATATGCCGTTTTGGCTTACCCATGGAAATTGTGAGCGATAATGGCAAGCAATTCACTGACAAGAAGATATCCAGCTGGCTCAAGGAATTGCGCATCAACCAAATTTTCACTTCAGTTTATCACCCTCAGGGGAATGGACAAGTGGAACGCGCGAACCAAAGCTTGTTAAATGGGCTGAAGAAAAGGTTGGAGGGAGAATCCCATTCTTGGGTCGAAGAGCTACCTAATGTCCTGTGGGCACACAGGACATTAAGCAAAACAAGCAATGGCGAATCTCCGTTCAGCCTAACCTATGGAACAGAGGCAATGATTCCAGCAGAAGTTGGATGCCCATCCCATAGAGTGCTCATGATGAGCAAGATTGATAATGAGCGCGAAAGAAGGTTGGATCTCAACTTACTTGAAGGGCGTAGAGAGGCGGCTATCATCAGTGAAGCCAAATACAAGAAAAAACTGGAAAAATATTACAACCAGCGCGTGAAAGAATGCCAATTCAAGAAAAATGATTTTGTCCTTCGAAACAATGAAGCTAGTCGCGCGATACCCCCGGGAAAAATGTCCCCCAATTGGGAGGGACCTTATCAAGTCTTGGAAGAATTGGGAAAAGGCGCATACACCTTAAAAGATTTGAATGGAAAGAAGATCCCGCGCGCATGGAACGCAGCACAGCTTAGAAAATGTTTCATGTAAAAATATCAAGTTTGTAATCAAGGCTTTTTAAGCCATTATGAATAATGATACGCGCTATCTTCTCTTAATGTGGATTCTATTTTGCATACATGTTTCACACTTCCCTTTATTAGTTTTGAGCAATATGACAACATTGTATTGACATCAAAACGAAATAAAAACGAAGTAAAACATACATGCGCGAGCCTCAAGCTTAAACGCGTTAACGAGTCTTAACTCTAAAACGTCAGGGCCTTAGCCCAATTCTATCACCTTTTGCATACATGTTTCACACTTCCCTTTATTGATTTTGAGCAATATGATAACATTGTATTGACATCAAAACGAAATAAAACGAAGTAAAACATACATGCGCGAGCTTCAAGCTCAAACGCGTTAAAGAGTCTTAACTCTAAAACGTCAGGGCCTTAGCCCAATAATATGAGCCTTAGCTCAGGGCCTTAGCTCAATAATGTGAGCCTTAGCTCAAATCACTCACAACATCCATCCTACATGCTGCGCAGACTGACCATAAAAATACCTAAACACAACTAAGGCAAAGCAAATGCCAAAACATAGTTGTTAAGGTCTCAGGTCGAGGTCGCGCATGAAACTGTAATGGATATCTGAGTAACACATATTGACACGTAAAGGCTAAAAAACTCATAATTCCATGCGCGAAAACGTCGCGCAAAAGAGGAATAATGAAAACGCCAAGGCGCGTGTCAACATAATCAAGATATGGAAATATCACTTGCAATATGACAAGGATTAAGTATAATAAATTCCTTACAACCTTGTTCTTATTCCAACGTGCAAGCATATCTTATATTCAACAAGCAAACATGCGATATAAAGAGATCAATGGGGAATGCGCAAGATGCGAAGAAGGGAATAACAGAATTTCATTCAAAAGCATTGAAATTTACAAGTTTACAAGATGATGAGATACAAATTACAAATAAAAATAAAAAACATGAAGGGCTTCTCAAGTCTCCACGTCGACGTCAGCCTCTTCATAATCCTCATCATCGCCCTCAGCATCTGGCGCAGCCTGCTCCTCGTCTTCTCCAAACTGACCATAGTCAAGTTGTTCATCTTGAATGGAGTCTTCTAGCACAACAGTGTCAGGAGCGGATCCTTTGGCCACGCCAGAGCCGCTAGCAACGCCAGCATTCCCCGCGCCATCATCGCCGCCACCAGCCCCTTCGCACTCGTCAAGTAATTTCTTTAGCGCGGCGAGTTTGGGCTGGTCAGCAAGCGCGGATACCTGCAAATCATAAGCAAAAATATGAGTACAAAAAGACTTAGAAAATAAGTCAAGGTAATCTCATTAAGGTTAAAATACTTGCGCAAGGATGGGAATGGGAGTATTCATATACTTCTCCCCCATCGCAGCCATTTCCGCGCAGGCCGCGTCGCTCTGATAAGGGTACTCGGATGGGTTCTTCTTCAACATGCCATATTCATAACCATCCGTGAACCCTTCAGCTCGGCCCACCAAGCGCGCGGCAGCGTTGCAATCCATCACCAGGGCCTGAAACTCGTATGAGTATTTCATCGCGTAAGCGCAACGAGTCATGCCCTGTGAGATCAGCCATTGGCGATCCTGCGCGAGGCCAGCAACAGACGTCTCGAGGGCAGGAACCTGAGAGTTTAATAACTCAACAGTTTCCTTAGTCTTTTTTAGCTCCTCTTTGTCGGACGCTGCTGCCGCCAGGACTTCTTCCTTCTCCGCCCGCGCAGCATCAAGTGCTTCCTGGCTAGACGCTGCCGTCGCCAAGGCTTCATCTTTATCGGCCTGCGCGGCCGCCAGCTCCCTCTTCAGGCGCGCAACCTCACTCTCCAGTGACGATTTTTCAGTTATAGACTGGACAAGAGCTTGGTCACGCGCCTCCGCCTCCAGTTCCAAGTCGCGCGCTCTGCGCGCGTACTTGTCCGCGTCCGCCTCCGCCGCCTGCAGCTTCTCCCGCGCAGCCTGAAGCTCATGACCGCGCTTCACGAAGGCGCTGTTGGCACTGGCTCTGTTCTCACTGAGCTCTGCTTGGAGCTTTTCAGCTCTCTCGCGAGCATCAGAAAGATGCCAAGCAGACACCTTAGCCTCTTGCTTGGCTTCCGCAAGAGCATCACGTACTTTTACGTAATCAGAGCGAAGCTCTTGGGAGGCAGCAAAGAAGGCCGACCCAGCAAACATATGATCGTTGAGCAGGTCGTCGCGAGCGCGGTCCTCCTGGAACCTCCTTTCAGATGGAGGCACAGCATGAGCCCAGAATTCCGCACACACACCCATGGACTGAAATGTGCTATCTTCAGTAATATTCCATCTCGGGCGGTAAATGTGATCGGTTTCCTGCAAAAAGCAAAGTAATTATCTAAGTTATCAAAACATTAAGATGGAAGTCCGCGCAGCGGAGCAAAAAAGAAACTATACCTGCGGGGATGAAGCAGAAAAGTCAGCGGCAGCCCCACGAGAAGGCTCCGCCGCGAAGCCTCGTTGCGCTGCAGGACTGGCGCGACCACGGTCGGAGTCTTCAACACCAAACTCCTCATCCTCCTCGGAAACAGGCCTTTTCTCCTGCGACCTGGAGCCAAAATCGGTCTCGCGAGGAGGGCTGTGCGCAGGAGGAGGTGAGGGAGGTCTCGACGCCGCCAGGTCGGCGCGCAAAACGGCCTCCTGCTCCTTAGTAATCCCGATGAGGGGAGATTCATCGCTTGCAGGAGCAGGAGCAGAGCCAACGGCGCTGGCACCGGCGCCAGGAGTGCCGCCAGCAGCTTGTGCGCCAGCTACGGCTTCTATGAAAAAATCAAGAAAAACAAATGGTTCAGGACTTGATCTAAAAGAAAGTCAAAAAATAAGAGCGCAATACGTACCTTGGCGCAACTCCGTTCGCGAAGCAAACATCGCCATGAAGTCCATTCTACCCTTCTTTGAGGGTAAAACAGGGGACTTCGAAGCGACCTCCGGCGCAGCCTCGGCATCTTGTTGCGCTGTCGCCGGCTCTACAAACATTTGAGTGAGCAAAGATTCATTAGTAATTCTATCAGAATCGCGCTCATAGAGACAAAGGATAAGCAAACTATACCTGTCGAAGGCGCAACACCGCTTCCCTTTTCCGCCGCGCGAAGGGAGGAGGTAGTGGCACCATACCTCAGGTGGACAGGAGGTCTGCCCACTTTTTGAGGCAGGGAAGACAGGGAAACCTTGGTGGTAAACTCCTGGGTTTTCCCAAATCCCCCCGCCTGAGTAGGAGGATCCTGAACAACAGGGGCAACATCTTTCTTCTGTTTCTTACTGGCCCCTGCGCCAGTTTTCCCCTTAGCTTTACGCTTTAGTTGGGGCGCCTCCTCCTCCTCCTCTTCCGCGAGCTCCAGCTCGTAGTTTTCGAGCGCATCTACAATACATGCAACAGAAGTGTTAGCAAAATTTGGCATTATAAAGGAAAAAGCATAAGTACAAAGGATTACCAGGCGCATCGCTGTCGAAGACAAATCCCAGATCAACAGGGATGAACATGTCATCAAAGCGATTGGGGAAACCAACCTCCCCAGCGCCGAGCGCGACGGAGCCACCCTCCATATGCTCATCATATGCGGCGTGGATATACTCCTTGGTGACTGCACAAAACAAGTCAAATGATATCAGCAAAAAGAATTATATTCGCGCAGAAGTAAAGCAGTGAGATAAACTTACGCAGCCCGTCGACTTGGATAACGGGCTCGGTCGCGCTGTCCGCCCACCTCCTGCTCATACCCACCCCCACCAGCGCCTCCTCACAAATTTTCTTGGCGGGGGATGGTTCAGCAGTCAACTTCTTCACCCAGGCGCCAGTTGGGTTCTTGACGACACCCACATCCGCAGGCGCAGAAGAGATCGCGCGCATGGTCATACGGATGGGGATCACACCAGCCCTGATGTAAAAATACCTCTCAGACCAGTCATGAAGGCTCTTGAATGAAACAGTGGAGCACTTCACCTTCTGACTGCGAGGAATAAAAGAGAACCAAGAGTCTTGGATCTTGGGCTTGTAAAAAAATTGAAAGCGCCGAGGGGTGGGCTCCTCGCGCTGAGATTTGCACATGAACTCAAAATGAGTCATGCGCACAAGTCCAAACGGATGGACTTGGGATATATGAATCCCATAGAACCTAAGCACCGCACCTACAAACCTTGTCATCGGGAGACGAAGGTTGCAGTGGGTGAAAAAATGACAGTACAAGGATATATAGCCGGCAGGCGGGTCCGCCGCCGTTTGCCCGGCCACAGGCAACATGCAGCCAAACAGAGGGGGAAAACCCTGAGAGGCGATGAGGTTGTCAAGATCGGCCTGCCTCAATTTGCAGGGGATTTCATTCCACCTCTTCACCGCCTTGGTCCTCCCTACCTCCTCGGATGAGACCTCAGCAGCCTTCTTCCCCTTGCCGGTCTTCTTCAATGTAGACATTACTAACGATTTTCTACGGCAATGGATGGGGGAGATTGTGTGGTCTGAACTATCAGACATACAAGTATAAAAACGAACGGAGGATGCTTCTGAAGAACAGAAACCTAGAAGCAGAAGATGGTAATCGGAATAGAATGAAAGAAAGAAAAAGAGCTATGAATATTAAACAAGAAGATGAAGGATAAAAAAAAACTCTAAGGGCTGGCTTTTATAGGCCCAGGAGAGAGAAATTTTGGTGCTGAACGGACTTCACGCGCCCCCACTCGCAGGTCTAAGCCAATGCGAGCGCGACACGTGTCCCTGACACTGTGTGAGGGGACATGAAAGGAAACTATACGGCTGCTGCCAGAGTTCACGCGCCACCACTCGCAGGAACGGACCAACGCGAGCGCGACACGTGTCCCTGACAGCATGTGAGGGGACACGAAAGGCAACTGTAGCACCTCGAGCACACGAAAGGCCTGACACGTCTCCATCACTGGCCCACGTCAGCAACAACCAACCACGTACAGGGACGATTCGTTTGCAACCAAAAGGATGGAATTTCGCGCAACGGTGAATAATAAGAAGAAAAAGACAAGCCCCTACTAAAAAAACAAACTGTTAAGTCTAATATCTATCTTGCCTCGCTCGCGCGAGACAAGACACACATTAGACTGGGGGGGCTTGAAGAGGTATGTACCCGCCTCAACACCGAGCAAGGCGGGTCAACCCACAAGATATAGACAAGAGGCTTGAAATCAAGACATTACGAAGTCACAAAGCCAAAACCTATGCGCATGGCGCATATCACATATGCTCATGCATCGCATGCTCAGGCATCATATGCCCAGGCACCACACATGCTCAGGCATCATATGCCCAGGCACCACACATGCTCAGGCATCATATGCCCAGGCACGCATATGCTCGCGCATCACATATGCTCACGCATATCACATATGCGCGTGGCGCATCAGCGCGCGGCGCATATCACATGCTCGTGCATATCACATCTGCGCATGAAACATCTGCGCGTGAGAATAAAGAGAAGACCTCGCGCATCCTCAGGATTGGCGCATATCATACATGCACAGAATCAACCTCGCCCTTATCCAAATCAGGATTAGGGCAACCTTGATTGTGCACGTCAGACAACCTTCCAGAAGGTATCTTTTTAAGGAATAAGAATATGCTGATGCTGACAGCTGCCAAATGAAAAGGTGGACAACTCAGCATAACCCATGTGCTACCACGTGATTATAACCAATGAGAAGGCACCAGGTGTCCCAGAGGACACGTGGCGCAGAGCAATTGGAGGAGGCCAACAAGGCTGAGCCCAATCAGTGGAAACCCTAGCACTATAAATACAGCATCAACTCCATAAGGAGAGACATTCATTCACATTCAATCATATTCAATTACATTCAATCACAGACAGTTACAGCCAGTAACATACACAATCATCAGATAACATCCAATCACAGAGTATTCAATCATCAAGCAATACTCTCCAGATTTCCTTACTCTGATATTATTATCTTCTCCCACAAATACTTATTCTCACACCGGAGGGTTACCCCAAAGAGGACCCCTCTGTCCCTTTCTGAGGGGTAAGTTGACGGTGCTGTTCATTTTGTAGGTGGAAGAACACAGATCCAAGAAAACCATCGGTGAAATAGTATAATCACACCCGAGGAAAGTAGATCGTCTACCAGTGAGTCGATCCACGCTTCTTCAGAAGTTAATTCTGAAACGAGTTTGAAAGAAAGTTGGAGAACTAAAGATGCAGATTTAAATTTTAACAAATTGGTTGATTTATTTAGTAAGGTGTGGATTCGTTTAAATATTAAAAATTATCCAGTATATTTATCTGATTTGCAAGTTAAGTTATTTGAGTCCTAATATAATTAGTTTTGTTAGGTTATTTTCTCTTGTACACACACCTTCTCTAAAACCCTCGTGAGTGTATAAATAATAAATTTTTTTGTTGTGTTGATTGAATGTTCTTGTTACAAATTCTCTTCATATTCTTGGGCTGGGGCCAAACATTTGGGTCTTAGGTATGTATGTGTGTTCATATCATAATATTTATATGTATGACCATGATAGATCATAAGTTGGGGACAAAAGAACAAAAAAAGCAAACAAGATTCACTGGAGTTTTTAAAACTTTTAAGAGTTTCTCTTTGGAAAAAAGGCAAAAATTTTGGGAGAAGAATAGGGGCCCCTTTGTATGGTTTAAGAAGAGACATATCTTTCATTATTTCACCACAATGCCCTTCCAATAAACAAAATCCTTTGATCTTTGCATGCTCTATAGTTTTACAAGTAGGGACTTTTTAGGGCATTCACACACATCTCTTCATAAAACAACACAAGTTTAATGTATTGTTAGGTATATGTTAATAGTTTGCTCTTGTATAGATGAGAATTTCTATTCTAAAAATAACAAAATCCGTTGATATTCTCACCCGATTCGTAATCAAGGCTTGTTAATCATGGGAGTAAAAAATAAACGACAACGAGATCAAAGGAAAATCTTGATGGCTTTTCTGTGATGGGTATCTTTCTTGATTTATCAGAAAGATGAATATTATAAAGATTGTCGATCACACACATAGTACTAATAATTGCGACAAATAGAATGCATGACACAGAGTAACACTTATATATCATATGATAGGCAAAATCAACATTCATATAAAAAAGTGTATCCTACAAAGTTGTATTTCATAGCCTAATACTAAATGCTAGCTAGATAGACCCTTAGAAAATTATACTTTAGCCTAAAACAACACATAACCTAATTTTATTAAATGTTCAGTAGACCCTTTATTAACCTAATTTTATTTGTTTAATCATGAAAACACAAAGATCTTGTGTAATTTGTCAACTAGCTAATTCTAAAGCAAAATTTATAAGAGAAATGGACTATAATTACACATAGGTTAAAGTCAAAAGTCTAATTTTTTCTTAGCTTTCATTATATGAGAATCTATGGAAGATACAGGAGCATGTGACTAAAGATTTAAGTCTTTGCATATTTGGAAAATTTATCTTTTTTTAATTTTGGCATGCATTTTCCGTTTATTTCATGCAATTATATTAACACAATAAAGATGATAAAGATGGATTGTGATTATAACAAGATTCTTAAAGATTATATGGATTACCAAAGTATAAGATAGGATTTCATGTTCTTGTGTTGATGCCATCAAATCATTGTCAAAATGTTAGGTTGGTGATATAATAGATGACAGAAAAGACTAAATAACTAGACCAAGATAAACCTAAGTAACTCATATTCAAAGTTTTTCTATAACCAAGTTTTGTGGTTCGGTTATCACTATGTATTAAAGATGAGCATTTTCGGTACCGGTATCGATTTGGTACTTTCGGTATCGAATCGGTACCAAGTTTTTAGTTTCGGTATTAGTACGGTACAGGTATTTCTTGAATTTTGCATGAAAAAATGGTACCAAATATTTCTAATTTTCGGGATCGGGATTTTCAGGATTGGTATCGGTCGATATCAGTATCATTCCGAGCTCAGCCCTACTGTGTATACGAAATTGTGATAACTGAACCGGATCAAAACCCAACCCATATTACTTTATTATTGTAATATATGTGGTACTAATTTAAACATTTTATTATTTTGTAATTTAATAAATAGCAATTGTCAATTTAAGTTACAGAACATGTTAATTAAATACAAATAAATATACTTTAGAGTATGCGTAATGGGGCTAGGAGTTGGAACTTTTGGGGCGACAAATTTGATGAACACCATAATATAGGGGCGAAATGTGTGTGTGAGTGATATATATATATATATATATATATATATATGTATATATATATAGCTATAACACCAGTACACCCTTATAACAAAATCCTTCATTTGCTGACTAGACGTCACAAGGCGCAAGTTATCCCATTTTATAGCCCTTCCACCACACATTGTCTTTGTTAGTGGGCTAACAAAGGTATGGTTGAACAGGAGGTGACAAATGTCCATACTTAAAAATAATAAAAAATAAAAAAACTTGACACTCTCGTGAATGGAAAACCTCCATGACCTCCCATTAAAATGGTGATGACCATACTCTATATTAGAAGGTATGGATAACGTAAAAACATATTATGCTAGAAACTTTGTAAAAAAATTAAAAAGAAATAATTTACCACTCTCTCATGTCTTCATCTCTCTTATAAACTATCAAGCTCTGAATTTTTTTTACTATTACGCCCAAAACATAACTAGGTTAATTAACTAGAACGGCCTAAATCGACCGATTAAAATCGAACTGGCGAGAAAAACAAAAGCATCTGGTTACAAAACCAATTGGTCATAGTTAACCGTAGAGGTGGCACGAAAAACCTGAATCCGGAACCGGACCTTAAAAAACATGTAACTGGTTTTTTTATACCCCGGGTTTTTAATACCCGAGCCTGTAATCGACCCTACCCGTAGTGTACGGATAGGGTAAGCATTTTAGTACTAAAACCCGTACCTGAACCAGACCCGATTTGTACCCGGTAATACCCGAAAACCCGAACCGGTTCCATACCCAAAACCGGGTTTTTCCAATACCCGAAACCAGGTTTTTCAAATACCCGAAAAATAACCGGAAAATACCCAAAAATACCCCTAAAAAATGCAACCCCTAAAAAATTCCAATCTATACCCGAAAAAACCCGTAAATTTAGTTTTTCAATACCCGACCAGAACTCGATACATAAGGTATGGTTTTTAAAGACAACTGACCCGAACCTGACCCAAGTATTACTAATACCCAATTATACTCGAACCCGATTCCATACCCGAACCAAGGTTTTTCTAATGCCCGATCTGTGCACATCTAGTTAACCGTATCGAACCAAACTAATAATAGTTATTAACAATCTATAAGATCTTTCAAATATTTTATGGGCCATGGGTCACAAATATAGCAAAGGGAGAAAGTAGAGGTGCACAAATTGGGCTTTTTAAATACCCAGGTTCGGGTATAGAACCGGGTTCGGGTATGATCGGGTACGAGTATGACCGGGTATTGGTAATAATCGGGTCGGGTTTGGGTCGGGTATTGTCTCTAAAAACCATGCCCTATGCATCGGGTTCGGGTAGGGTATAGAACCGGGTATTCTAAAACCGGGTATTTGAATACCCTATTATCGGGTATTGAAAAACCCATATTTACGGGTTTTTTTCGGGTTTTTTTCCGGTATTTTTTTGGTATAGATTGGATTTTTTTAAAAGTTTACACTTTTAGGGGTATTTTTCGGATTTTTAAGGTATTTTTCGGGTATACATCGGGTATTTGAAATACCCGGTTTCGGGTATTGGAAAACCCCGATTCCGGGTTCGGGTATTACCGGGTACAAATTGGGTTTTCGGGTATTACCGGGTACAAATCGGGTCCGGTATGGGTTCGGGTTTTAGTGCCAAAATGCATACCCTATCCGTACCCTACGGGTATGGTCGGGTACGGGTTCGGGTATTAGAAACCCGGGTATTAAAAAACCGGTTCCGGGTTTTTATTTCGGGTCCGGTTTCAGGTTCGGGTTTTTTTGTGCACCTCTAATCATATGAACATTGACTATATATATTACGTTTTGAAATTTTGGTTTTCATGTTTTGAGCATTTTGGTATTTGAACTTTTGGTTCTTTACTTTGAAATTTTGTTATTCAAGTTTTGGGATTACATATGAATCTTGACTTTCTAAAACTTTTGATACTAATTAGATTATATTAAATGTTATATAACAACTTTTGTTTATTTTACACGAAGAATAGCTTTTTTATTTTTCTAATAATATATCCTAACTTTTTTTTTAGTTCAAGTGCGTTTTTTTTTCTTAGGCCTTCACATTTTTTGCGACTTGCGCCTAGGCTCTAGGCAAGGCCTATGCACCGCACCATGATTGCGTCTAGCGCCTTTGATAACTATGTCACCACTCAACCCAAGATACGTTCCAACCATGTTTAAACTGAACGAACCGACACAATGTTTAGATAGCACGTTGTTAAACCACACCGTTAAACACTGTTACACACAAGTTAAGTGGCCTCTGGCTCGTAATGAAACATTACACACCCAATACTCCAATAGTAATTATTTTGGACTTAGACCCAACATAAGCATAATAAAATAAAACTAAACCGGCCCAAATTGGTTGGTTTGATTAGAAAATGTTACATTAATATTATATGATATGATCATTTGAAGAAACACTAAATGGCCCCAGCAGATTAAGGTTAATCTTAGGGTCAAGTAGTTGTTTCTCACGAGGGTTAGGTCCAGCAAAGATGGTTATTCTTCTCGACCTGCAAAACAGACACCGTGAGCTCGTCACTGAGAAGGGGGGGGGGTTCCTCCTTGTGACCACCCTCCGGCGTGAGAATCAGACAAGATTGCTCTGAATATAAGTGTATATAGAGAGAAATAGCTAGAGAGAAGATAAGATGATCATACTGTTCCAAGGTGTTGGAGTATTTATAGCCGAAGGTAGGTTTTCAAGCAGGTACGGCCAGCTGTATAATATTCCTTTTCCACCAGCAACGGGCTATGTTCGTGCCACGATGGGAGTTGGTGGGTAGGCAGCGGCTGATAGTGACATTTTGTACTGGAGCGTGCTGCTCCTCGTACTATTGTCGGTGAGCTGTCACCCTGTGATTGGTTCATGGGTTGCTTTTGCCAGATCTTGTCTATTTGTCCATACCTTGGTAGGTATAGTACAAAAGATCTTCTAGAAGCGTACGGACAGGCTCTTTTGGGCAGGAATATTCCCGCCCTGCTCATTCATTCTTCAGGTGACATTACTGAAGTATAAGAGTTAGTGCCTTATGCGTGTAGCCTTACTGTTAGTGCGGGTAGCCCTCCTTCTTGGCTTGTATCTGCAGCTGCGGGAACAGGCAGGGTACTTTACCAAGGGAGGCTTTCCTGCGGGAACAGCTGGCTTACTGTGTGTAAGGTCTTCATCTCTCTGAGCATGGTGGGTCCTGCAGATCCAGTTGGTCTTTGCGCAGACGTCCCTCTTCAAGGTGAGTCTTGCGGGTCCAACATGGCTTTGCTGGGACCTACCTCTTCAAGTCCCCCCAGTCCATTGTTCTTCTCATGAATGGTTAATGAGGGGAACTTTTGGACTTTAAGCAAGGGGTTTTGAAAAGGGTTTTTCGTTTTTTAAGGTTTTCCGTGGGGATTCTTCCCGCAGTTTTCCTAATGTCACTTGCAGAAATTCCCGACTTTTCTGCCTGATCTTTGGGTATGATGCGGGTAGGTGTGTAACCTCCTCGCAAGTCGGGGCATTGAGTTTCACTTGTGTAGATTCTCCACGAGGTTTTCATAGTTTGACATAGTGATCAGTTATGTTAAACAACCAATTCCACCTTGAAGCTTCAAACAATCTAGTTCTCAACGTTCCCGCCATGCGGGGGTGCTATTTCTCTTTCCGCAAGCATGGCCCATAAGATCCTTCTTGGTTTCAATTCCCTGCAGGTGCTAAGTATGTGAAGGGTTTCGCCTTGACACTGTACCCGCACTTGTCTTACGGTTTCTTGTTTTCCAAGGTAAGGGGGGTATATTCCCTCTTATTTTTGAATCTTTTTGAATCTTTTTGGAATTCGGAGAGTTGGTGAAAGGATAAGGACAGTCCAAACGGTTGAAATGACGTTGGCGTCTTCTGACGGTTTCAGGACGTGCAGGAAGTTATGACGACATGACAGCATGTGGTCAATCAGGACGCTTTTCCAGGCGCGTGGGCGCGAGTTTCATGTCACGCGCCATTCCGACACCTGTTGCCAGCTTGCTTTATCCAAACGTGTCGCCGTTTCATTGCACCTGCCCTCTCTCTCTCCTCCGAATTAAATTCATCGCATTCATTGCGATGAGTATATAAGGGGGGAGAGGGTGTATCTCATCCCATACCTTCACTTCACTCTTTTTTTCCTTTTAAGCGATTTCCGGCGAATACTCATCTTTTCCGGCGAGCATTCTCCTGAAACCGCTTTCTTTAACATTTAAAAAATGTCTTCTTCTACTCATGATCCTGAGGTTAACGTCGAGGAGTCTGACGTTTACCTCGAGAACCCGATGTCTACGTCCGATAAGGACGATAAGAGTATTGCTGGCGAGTGCCAGTGTACTCTTTCTATCGATGTATACCATTACATCGTCAAGAAGTTTTTGCTGGAGCCGTATGAGCCAGAGTTTCCGGAGCCCAACCAGACGGTGTACGATGCCCCTAAGGGCAAGATAGGGGTTTACGCTTCGTTCTTCCTATATGGGAATCTAAGATTCCCATTAACAAAGTTCGTGTACCGTGTTCTGGAGAAACACGGTGTTCATTTGACGGAGGTGCACCCAATGGCGATTGCTAAAGTTCGCCATTTCGAATGGGTGTGCCGTATTTTGGACATCGAGCCCCGCGTCAACCGTCTGATGACCTTCTACACCTGGAGGTGCATCCAGGGCTGGTATACCCTTGTTACTCGGATCAAGGGGTTAAAGATCTGCGCTACTGAGCGTAGTCTTCGTTCTTGGAAGCGGGAGTTTTTCTACCTCTCCGCTCGCGTCGTCCCCATCGCGATGACGTTCAAGAATGGGAGGGCACTCCCTAACCTTCACGCCTCCAATTACCAGCAGACGGAATGGTTCGCCAAGATCTCCTAGATCCAGACTCTGGTTTATCGCTTCGCGGAGTCTGGGATGGTGATGCTTGGGATGAGCCACGTGTGGAAGGATGCCGGGTCTGGGACGCCGCAAATACCCATCGTCCTTGAATACGGTTTGAACTATATTCCTTACGGTATGCTCCGTCTTTTGTGTTGGTTTAGGATTTTCTTCTAACATTATCTTTTTTATTTCAGAGGGGAACGACTTACAGTCGCTCTTGCATCCGCGGGAGACTGGTGGTCCCGCACGGTTGGGTACTCGTGATCTCGATGAGAACAAGTTGCCCATTTTGGAGCAGACGGCGGATAGATTCGTAGAGGTCTACCCGCCGGGCCACGAAATTTTAAGCGCCACTCGGCCAGGTAAGGAGTTCTTTAACCCTCGTCCTCTCCATGCTCAAACTTCTGCTGGAATTCCTCTGATTTTGTCATCTTCTGATGAGGGATCCGCAGATGGGCCTTTCTTTGTGAGGAAGAAGAAGGCTGCTGGCGTAAAGGGCAAGGCGAAGGTTGCTTCCGTCGTCGACCTGGGGATTCAGTCTGATTCCGAGACTGAAAGTGAGGAGGCGGCGGGGAACCTTGGTGGTGGTGACGAGACCATTGTCTCAGAGGTTGAGACAACGGCTGTCACTTCCGAGCCACCAAGCGCTGCGAAGGTGACTGGCGCGAAGAGGCCAGTTTCATCGGGTCTATCTCCGCCTGTCAGGTCTTTCAGGATCAAGAAAGCCAGTAAGTATATTTTTTGTGTACCTTTTCCGCATTTCCTTCCGCCTTTGTTTTTAATATCTTTTGTTTTTCTTCATACAGGAGTGGACTTATCCGCTTTCGAGAGCGGTGCGGGAGGAAGCGGTTCAGGAACCACGACGATAGGTTTGGTCAACCTATCCGAGGTGATGACCCAGGCGACTGCGCCTGTTTCTGGTGCTGGTTCAGTTGTTCATACTTTTGAAGCAACTGTTCCAGTTATGATGTCATCTCCGCCGGCCGTCAGTGCCATCTTTACTACATCCTTCACCTGACCGGCGGTGACTTTTTCCGCGAGCTCATCTGCGGCGGCTACCACGGTTATGAGTTCATCTCAAATGAGTTCATCTCCGATGGTCTCTACCTCAATGGCTTCTGCATTGTCACATTCGGCGTCAGCGACTACCTCTGTTGGGGCCAGTTCTTCAGGTATGTTTAGAGTTGGGATCTCTAGACTTACCTCTGTTGATGAGGGAGTCCAACCTTTGCCTCCTTCCCATCTCCTTTACCTCTTGGATGGATATCCTTTAGGTTCAGGTGATGGGTTTAGCGGCTATCGGCCAGTTATCGACCCTACAGGTGCGTGGGGTTACTTTGGCCTGTTATTCCTCCTGATTCATTTTTTCTTAACTGTTTTTTGTTGCAGTTTCAGATTCCAATGAGGTCTATGCGCCAAGGTGGAATATCCGCCGAGGCACGACTCTCAGGACGGCTGCAGACTACGTCGACTGGGCGCGCCATGCCGCTCCAAGCGGTGCACTGGGGGAGGCTATGGCTAGCTATCAGGAGGGCAGGTTGTCCAACGAGCTTCGAATTCTACTCGCCCGGATGCAGCCGCGTGTCGAGTTACTTTGTCGTGAAAACGACAAGTTAAAGACTGCGCGTAGCCTGGAGGTGGCTCAGGTGCGATCGCTGCGGGAGGAGAACAAGAAGCTTGCCGCCACCGCTGCTGAAAAAGAAAAGGCCTTCAAGGACCTTGAGGCCGAGATCCAAGCCAGGCATGAGGCCCGTTCCAAGGCTACTCAAGCTGTTAACGAACAGCTTAGGTTAGCCAAGGAAACTGCGCGTAATGCGACCGAAAGGGCCACCAAAGCTGAAGCCGTTGCTGAGCCTCTGCGCGCTGAGAATGAAGAGCTTAAAGCCAAACTGGAGAAGCTTCAGCAGGCTCATGAGGCTTTGGCTTTAGAGGATGCCAAGAAGCTACAGGAGCTCTTGGATCAGAGGGATGTGCTTGATCGCACTGAGCGCAAGCTTAAACGCGTTGAAGAGGCTGCTGCCAAGGACGTGTTGCTTGCCAACCTCAACAAGAATGAAGCCGAACGCGCCCGCGATCAATCTCAAGCTACCCTTCAAGAAGCTCTATCCAATAAGGATTGGCTTCTACGAGAAGTGTTGCCGCAGGTACGCATAGCTCCATAATTTCTTTGCTTTGCGCTTTTCTTTATACTTAGAAAAGTTTTTTTATATATATATATATTTTTTGTGTAAGTTGTGCATCGGATATTCGCGAACACATCCTATGATGATGCCATGAGCGCAGCCCTCAACGCTTCTCATGAGGATGGGGAGAAGGCTGGTTTCTTGCTTGGTCTAGGATTTGCAGAGAAAGGCATCCCGCCTTCCAAATTTCCTTTACACGATGTTAACACTGAAGCTGCCTATGACCAAGCTGTGAACCAGTATGCTGCCTTCTCGCATCCGGTTGTGGAGAAGGTTAATGAAGTTGCTGCTGCTGATGACGGGCTAGCTGTTCTCAAAGCTTTCCTTGAAACGCCGCAGCCGACTGATGGTGCGGGTTCAAGTGGGTTTGGAGGAAGTGGTCCCGAAGCTTGAATCTTGAGATTCCTTCCAACCGTTAGGATAGATTTGTATTTTTTGTAGGCGAGTAGATAGCCATTTTGTAATGTTTGAACAGCTTTTAATGTGAATATAAATGTTTTGTTAACGCCTTGCCTTGTAAACATTATATGATTTGCTCATGCATATTTTAGTTTAACTTAGCCATTTTCTAAGTGTTTTGAATAAGTTAACCTTTCGACGCGTGTCAGATAATAGGTTAATGTTCTGTTTCCTCTATCATGATTGTGCGGGTAGGACCGTTACTTTCACTTAGTAGGATGACCAAACTTTATCTATATCTGACCTGCGTGAAGGTTTTCCTCATCTTCCCCTTAGAAATATTTACTGTTTTTGTGTTTATGCGGGTTGTGCCGCTTTCCACACGCAACGACTTACTTCCTCCCTCACTTATTTATGCGGTGAAAACCGGCATATCAGTGTGGTCAGTTCATAATTATAAAGGTAAGGCTATCAACATCAATGTGATAAGGATAATCATTTCCATTAGAAGTGGCTCTAGGCCTTTTCTTTACAAGTTTGGAATTGATCTATATGTAACATCTGCGTAATTGAGCTCCATTCCATGTTCTTGGGATGGGGGTGCCATCGAGCCTTTCGAGCCGGTATGCGCCCTTTCTCAGAACTTTTTTAATAATGTTTGGCCCTTCCCAGACCGGGGCCAGCTTTCCTGGGCGCTCCTGGTTCGAAGCCTCGTTGTTACGCAGTATGTAGTCTCCGACATTGAAGTTGCAGAGTTTTACCCGCGTGTTGTAATACTTTTGCATTTGTCGCTTGTAATTCTCTTCACGCGCTGCGGCTAAGTCTCTGCGCTCTTCGGTTAGCATAAGGTCTAACCGTCTTTCCGCATCATTGTCTTCTGGCTGAGTTATGACTCTTGGTGAGGGTAGACCAATCTCGATTGGGACCATGGCTTCAGTGCCATAGGTGAGGCTGAACGGGGTTTCGCCCGTGCTTGCTTTTTTCAGGGTTCTGTTTGCCCAAAGGACATGTGGAACTTCGTCCACCCAACCGGATCTGTGCTCCAAGAGTCTTTTCTTTATGCCGTCGACGATGCTCTTGTTTGCTCTTTCCACCTCACCATTACCCTGCGGGTGTGCCACTGAGGTAAAGGTGTGAGTGATTTGAAGCTCTTTCAGCCACTTTTGTAGCTTTTGGTCAGCAAAGTTGGTGCCGTTATCGCTTACCAAATTCTGTGGAAGTCCAAAACGACAAATAATAAATTCCCAAATAAATTTTTTGATATGTTTTGCGGTTGTTTGGGCTAGGGGTTTTGCTTCTATCCACTTGGTGAAGTAGTCGATGGCTACCACTAGGAACTGAACGTTCCCTGCTGCTGTAGGAAATGGGCCTGTCACATCGATGGCCCACTTCTGGAATGGCCATGAAGAAGTGACTGGAACAAGTTCGTTCTTCGGGCGATGCGTGTTGGGTGCGTAAAGCTGGCAGGACCTACATTTTCTGATGTAGGCCAGCGCATCCGTGTGCATCCCCGGCCAAAAGTATCCCGCGTTGTTTAGCTTAGCTACAACTGCGCGTGGACCTGCGTGTATTCCACAGATGCCTTCGTGTATTTCCTTTAGGAGGTAGTCGGCATCTTAGTCGTCAACGCATCTGAGTAGTGGACCAAGAAAATTAAGCCTGTAAAGTATGTCATCAACAAGTTGATAGTTCAGTGATTTATAGCGTATCTTTCTTGCATGTGTCTTTGACTCTGGTAGTACACCCGCTGCGAGGTAATTTATGATTGGTGTCATCCATGTTTCTGTGCCGGTTTGGATGACACAAATTTTCTTGTGCGGGACTGATTGTGCTTCAAGAAGTTCAACGCGGATGTCCTTTCCCAAGTGGGTGAAGGCTAACGATGCAAGCTTGCTTAACGCATCCGCAGATTTGTTTTCGCTTCGCTTGATGTGCACAACTTTGCAATCGTTAAAATCGCGCATAAGGGTTTTTGCTTGTGCGAGGTACAGGGCCATTGTGTCGTTCACGGCCGTGTACGTCCCGTTTATCTGGTTGGCTACTAGCATGGAATCCACGTGGGCTTCCAAGTTTTTCACTCCCATCTTACGCGCAATTCTTAATCCGGCCAAGAATGCTTCGTACTCCACTTCGTTATTCGTACTTGGGAAATCCAGCCGAATAGCGTAAGTGTATTCTTGGCCTGCTGGGTTAGTTAGTTTCAACCCTGCGCCTGAACCTTCATTGTTGGCTGCTCCATCAGTATAGAGTCGCCAGACATCGTTAATGTCTTGTGCTGGAGAGGGTTGAGCCTCTTCCTGACACTCTTTTTCCCGCGATGCGGGGACTTCCGCAATAAAGTCGGCCAAGACCTGGCCTTTTATGGCTGGTCTTGGCTTGTTCTTGATCTTTCATCACTACCAATAAAGGTGTCGTCAACTTCAAAAGCGACTGTCTACAAACTAGAAGTGCATATATAAAGACCATATATATGGACTGGGCTTGTAATAACTTTGTGTGGTGAATCTGAATCTCTATCAACCCATATATAAAGACCATATAAGACCATTTTATTCTTATATATACTCATTCTTTCAATAGAAATGGGCTTAAAAGGAATGCAATATAAATTTTTAAACAATTTAGATACATCAACTAGTGTAGGTATAGCAACTATGAGTTTTGGATTACCGGTGTTATCTGTGATAAGACTGAAACCAATTGCTACTGGACCCTAGTGACTTGCCGAGCTGGGATGATGCACATTAGGTCCCTCCAAATCGGCCTTCACGATCTCCACTACGTTGGTCAAAGAGGGGACCAAAAAGATATTCCGACAACGACGTCTGGCTCAATAACATGCCATACGTTCGGCTATAAATAAAGAAACACCTCCAACATGTAAAGACACCGATCTCGCGGCTCTCATTCATACTACTCGTTACTCATATAAATATATAACTTACCATATGATTCTAACGTCGGAGTGTGGTTACAAGAAACCTTTCTGTAACAAGACTAATGACGTTGTTAATTTTGTAGAAACAAACTCGACTAAACTTTATACAAATGTGTTATAAACTATATACAAACACAAACACAAAACTATATACAAATGAACTACAAGCACACTACAGTTAAATCAATCAACCAAAAATTTTGTTTATTAAAAAGAAACCTTACTAAACTATATTCTAATGTAGCTACGAAACATAAATGATTAGGGACAAACAGTTAAGATAAACACAACACAATCAACAATCAACCAAACAATTTTTTCTTAATTCTTTTTTTATAGAATAAAAAAAGTACAGTACTAAACTTTAATCTAATTTATTGATACAATAGTACAAAAAAGCAAAAATATAATGTGTCTGAGCCCGGGTTTGAACCGGGGACCTCTAGTGTGTGAGACTAGCGTGATAACCGACTACACCACCCAGACAATTTGTTCATCTTTCAATATACATATTATAAATTCGGTTTCTTATGTCTATATTATTAAGGTTTATGGATTTTCTTACAAACTTGTTTGAGCTTCTATTGGGTTTGCCCAACACCATTCATCCGTAGTGCCAACGCAATACAAAGTCGCGCTACGAATAACACACTCATGAAAGTGTCATAGACGAACCCACACACTACGAACAACATGTTGATAATGAACATGTCATGGACAAACTTGCACAATACAATGTCCCTCCATTTGTTGCCTCTCGCTCTTGTGATTCTGTTTTTAGCCTCGGTGTAGATGTTTGAATCTAACTGTTTTTGTGTATAGAAATTTAACTGTTAATGATATTATTTAAAAGAATATACATAGCGTTCTTATTATATTAATTATCATTATTGTGATTATTATATAGTTGAATGCACATATCATTTGATACATTATTTTAAGACTAGTTAATTAAAACTATTATTATACTTAGCTTTACAACTTTATAAAAGACACCGAAACTAAAATTAACAAATCAAACTAAAAAAATGAAAATAAAAAGAAGATATAAACAAATCACCATGATGTACGTCATGATTTATCAATATTTTATAAATAACGTCGCCATGTTAGTCATGATTTATTATCTATTAATATGTTATAAAATAAAATACTCTTGATATATTATGCTCGAAAATTTTAAGATGTAAGGTCGAAGTTAGTCGATACATTTGATATGATAATGATTAATGATTTAATATTATTTAGTTACCTAACTTACACCTACAAATGTGACTACCTATGCATTTATGCATCAATAACATTTCCAGTCATAAAGTTTAGATACACGTGTCGAGCGAAATGTTGTAATTGATCAAAAACCTTCTGGTTATGATTTTAACAATATTTTTGTACTAAATCTATAAATAAATTATAATACGAATCACTTAACAAGATAAAGCTTATTATTTTATATCAAACATTACTTTATTTTTTCTATATTATAATGATCATATACTTATAATATCATTTCAAGGCAGACTTACTTTACTTGTAAGAATAAAGACTGCCTGAAAGTATAATAAAGATTGAAAAAAAGTTATAACAAACTTCCTTTATGATAAAAAATAATATTTTGTTGGGTCATGAGTGCCTTCTTATATAGTAATGTCCTCTCATTTGCACAAAAAGAAATCTCACTTATTTGTCATGTGCCAATGGTTTTCATCACGTTGTATTATTTTTTAATATCATATCTGTCAATGGTAACATCTACCATGAAGGTTACCATATTGGTCTTAGGTCATTATCCACCTTTTATGCTATCTTATTGATCTATATCAATTAATTCATGTTTGAACTCGGCAAAACCTTCGTTGAGAGCGGTATTCATCTCATCTTAAGAAATCAACTGACTCGATTGTTGGATGTAATGATCCGGGCTCTAGCCCCAGTTGCACTATAATGCTTGTCTTTGCATCACCGGTTCCTCACATGATCTCATCAAAGTGAGAGTAAGAGTGTCGAGTGATTTGATCGCATTAATCTCTTTAATAATCTTATATTGACTTCAAGTTTTTATATTATAAAGTATGCCATGATTTTAAGATTGTTATAACTCACTATCTTGGTTTTACCCATGTGAGCATGGTTTGTACCTTATAAACTTTTAGGAAAATTGGATTTTAATAATCCCAACTTAATGCAATTGGCTGATAATAATCCCAACTTTGAAAGTAGCTGTCACTGGTCTCAACTTTTAAACTATTTATTTTCATTGGACCTCCGTTAAAAAAAAACTTAACGACGTTATGTTTTTTTTCCAAATTTCAAATTGATATTTTAGGGCTTTTGATCGGAATGCGAATACGAGTCGATTGATGTAAAACATACTTCCAAACAGTGGTCCAAACGACTAAAGGAAGCTTCAATTTCGGTGTTTAAACTTTTAATTAACAAAAATCAAGCTGTTTGAAGCGTCGTTTCGAGTTAAGTTTTACATCAATCGACTCGTATTCTCATTCCGATCAAAAGCTCTAAAATATCAGTTTGAAATTTGGAAAAAAACATAACGTCGTTAAGTTTTTTTTAACGGAGGTCCAATGAAAATAAATAGTGTGAAAGTTGGGACCAGTGACAACTACTTTCAAAGTTGGAATTATTATCAGCCAGCTGCATTAAGTATGGATTATTAAAATCCAATTTTCCAAACTTTTATCATGAAATTTACCTTCCTTGGTATATGTTAAATGGGTCGTGTTTGAAAGACACAATAGTGTCATAAAAAGATTAATTAGTGGATTGAGTCAGTTTAAACAAATTTTATCATAATAACATGCCACTTTTTTTTTTCATTGTCATATTATTATAATTTTTTTTAATTTAGTGTTGCTATTTTAACGAACTTAGCTACTATTAACGGAATCCAAATCAATGCACTACCGCAACGCGACATGCACATAAACAGATTCCAACTGCTTAAGCGCAACACGCTAGGTAAAACACTAGTTATGTTTTAAACACGTCGGCCCATTTAACCAATTTACCAATATCTTCTATTTACTTCCCAAACATATTTCATCATGTAATTTAAGACAACTAAAAATCAATCTTTGGATCAAGTTTCCCCTTAAAGCTTTAATTAACTATATACGTGGCATTCACCCTAAACTTGATGCCTTTATGATAAACACTCTTTATTTGTGTATGAAAAGTAGTATATGCACTTATGTTTTAAAATTCTACGATTATTTACTTTATGATTTTCATAATAGAATTTAGATGTTTGTCATCGTCATTGATAAAGTGATGATAGTGGTTTAATTAGGTCAACATTATTTATTTATTTCGACGTCTTTACTTAAGATAACAACCACATATTGTATAAAGTGTATGAAAAAATAAATTAGATTATTATTTCTGTATTTGTCCAATTCAAAGAAAAAAATTGCGAGCCAGGTAATAATGTTGTCGTAGCACACAGTGACATCATTTTTGAAAGGTACTTTGTATATAAACCTTTACTTTATCTATGACGGTTTATAAGCCACAAACACTTTTTATTATCGGTGGTTTATTATCATGGGATTTATAACTATTACCTATGTAAACATACGTTTTCTTTTGAATTTTAACCTATAATCATGGGATTTATAACTATTATATTTAAATTTAACCCTTTGACTCCCTGTGTCGCACTTTCATTACACCTTGTGTCCCTCCCTCTAACTTTCATCAACGTACTGTTAAAACTAAAGGGTATTGTAGTCTTTTAATAGATTTTTTTCTCAACAGTCAAACAAACCATTAGGTGAATATGGTTTAACTTTACAAAATTGTGATACTTGACGAATCAAATATTTTATATGATTTAAACACCTGATGGCTTAAATGCATGTAATGATCTACACACGTGCTGTAGATGATACATTGTACCAAGGCTAGTTTAGTTAGTTATACGCAAACATAATTCGTTCAAATGATCTAAGAAACACTACTAGTATATACCTCAGGTGTATCCTTGGGTTGAAATAGGTTTTCGGACTGCTTAAACTACCAATAAATATGGTGAAGTTTGTTTGAATTGTTTATAACAAATATTTTATAAATTGTGTTGGCAATTTGTATTCACTAGCTTAGACACCATTTTAAAAATATTTCTAGGCATTCATATAGGAGGATAGTAAAAATAAGTTTTAAGGTTGCAGGTTAATTAGGAGAAATATTGAACGAATGTTAGCTCCTAGACTAGACCTTGCAGCTGAATAACCTTAGGAATTTTAAAGACAGAACATGTTGTAACTTGTACTTTTATTTTGTAATCAAACAAATGGGCTGTTACCCCTTTCTAAATAATCGCATGATACATGGAGGGCTTTAAAAAAAATCCTTTTAACTTGATTAATGTATGTAACTTAAGAGCCATGGGTCCATGTTCCTAATATACACACAATCAAACACACAGTTGAAAGCCACAATGAGGTGTCTAGGTTGGACATGGTACAATGAAAACTCACATAGTGTTCGGGTTGGGTAAAAATTCCCGACTAGTTTTCATGTGTGTAATCAAAGCATGTGATAAGGGTTGATTGGATGTGATTTTGATCTGTCGTAGATGTTGTGGTGATTTGTCCCAAAATCAACTGGAGTTCGTTTGGGTCAGTTTCAAGCTACTTATACGTTGCGAATACAAAAGTGTTGTTGTTTTAAAGAAGGGTGAGGGGAGGTTTTCAAGTCACATCATGTGACGAGACCTGAAGGGATTAATACATACGAACCGGTTTGCATGCATGAAGTTGTTCGGTATGAGGACGCAGTAGAAAGTTGCCATGGGGTGGTCGGGTCAGATATGGTGCGAAGAAAACCTTCCTAGCATGCGGGTTGGGTAAAGATCCAAATTACGGTTCTTGTTTGATCAAGACAAGTGATAAGGGTTGTTTGGATATTATTTGAACTTGTCTAAATGGCTGCATTGATTCATAACCAAAGACCAAGAAGAGGCAGATGGTGTGTTTTGACCCAGAATCATTGTATATGAAGAAATACGACGAGACGGGACCATGGCCGATTGAATCACTTCAATTTTGTAGATGAAGAAATTGGAGTTTATTTTGGTTAGTTTCAAGTTACTAGTAAGTATATGCTTTAAGTTTTCATTATTCAAACATACTATGGAAGTTAAGTCTGAGAAGAGGAAAGTGTTGATGGTTTAAACAAGGGCTAGAGGAGCTTTTGGAGTCGTGTCATGTGACAAGACATAATGGGATTCTTATGTACAAACGGGTTTACACACATGAAGGGGTATGCTACTCGGACACAAGGAATTGGATGAAATGATAACGTTGAGTAGAAAATATAGAGTTCCTTATTAAAACAGTTGATTAAAAGTTCTATGCAAGCCATGTGAGTTCTTAGTTATGGATGGCCATTTTCGGTTGATTTTAGCCATTTTGGGCTTATGTGCATATTTACATGATTCCATTGTAAAGATTCCCTTATAACCTATAGAATAAATTCTATAAGTACATTTTGGCAATTACCTATGTGTTTCTTATCTAATACTTGTTTTAAAGAAGACCTAGATAAATAATGATTACAACTTGGGTTTCCATGGGAGACACAGATCGGAAAGGTAGGAATCAGAATTACCAACGAAGGTTCGCTAATTCAGGATCGAGGAAGACAAACACTAATCTCCAATCTCTCAAACAAATTACCACTTCTATTTTTGTCACAAACTTTCCACCGGATACTTCAGAGGCGTTGTTAAGAAGAAGATGTGAAGAATGGGGGACGGTAGTGGATGTTTACATTTCTCCAAGGGCGATTAGGATGGGTAAGAAATTCGGTTTCGTTCGTTTCATTCGTGTGAATTAAGTGGATCAGTTAATTGCAAATCTAAGAACTATTTGGATTAGAAGTTACCATGTCTACGGTGACGCGTCAAGGGAGTGTGGGAGGATTTGGCAAAATTTTAAGGTTAATGGCGGTAAGGATGTTAGTGACGTGAGTAGTAAACCGGTTATTCGCGAGACCGTAGTTCAGACAAAATCTTATGCGAAAGTGGCAACAGGGATAAAAAAGAACATAATAAAGCATGGGGAAACTCTGAAAGGTGCTGAGGTAAGTTCAAATTTGAAACATCTTGTTTGTTTGAAGGCTGTGAATCTTAAGAATTGTGACTTGTTGAGGATTCCGAACTCCTCATGTAATTTATTGGCGAAAGTGGTTGATATTAATAGCCTGTATAACTTATTTGTTCTTTTGCATAAAGAAGGATTCAAGGACTTTTTCATTCATTATGTTGGAGGAAGATGGGTGTGGATTGAATTCCGGGATCCGCTTTCCTGTTTGAAATTCAAGCAATGTGAGGCTGTCAAAGTCTTTTTCCAAGATATTAAAGCTTTGTCTAAAAGCTTTACTGCACCAGAAAGAGTGGTTTGGATTGAGGTTGAGGTTAATCCATTATGTGCTTGGTCGATAAATGCCTTTATAAAAATTGCGGAGTGTTGGGGAGAATTTTTATTCATAGGTGAAGAAAGCGAAGATAGTCTAGCGGTTGGTAGAGTTTGTATTGTCACTAGCGTTCAACACTTGATTAATGAGACTATCGTAGTGAACATAGAGGATAGTTCTTTTCAAATTCACATAAGAGAATCTAGGGGGTGGAAGGAGATAGTGATATGTTGTCAATCTCGAGCGAGAGTGATAATAGAGAGTCGTATGTTAGCGAGGAGGAAGAACATAATAATCAACCGGGAAACGAGGATGAAATTGAGGTTGAAAATGAGGTCAGGAGTGAGGATCCGTTTGAAGTTAACAAACTTATATTTGGTGACGAGACGAAGAGTTGTTCGAAGCCGATGTCACCAGAAGATGTGGGTAAAGTGTCTTTCTATAAAGGAGAAAAATCTTTATCGAGACCACTGGGGTACTTGCTAATAGGAATGACTGAAGGGAGGGAAGGAGAACCAGAAGTGGGGTCTAAGAGACCGGACGACCATGGGCCGGAACAAGCTGGTTCTATGGGTTATGGATTATCTAAATTAAACGGGTCAGAGGAAAGTGTGGATGATGGTCATGTTGGGACCAGTGTGCCTATTTCATATTTCACCTGCTAGATATGGGGATTGTGACACTCCCCTTGCTAATTTTAACCAACTTAAGGATTGTTCCGTGAATGAAAATGTTTCTATTTCAACAGAGGAATTTGATTCAAGGAGAGGTAATCAACATAAATATAAATGAAAAACAAACAAAAAAAAATAAATAATCACGGTGGATCTATCTTTAATGATCTTTTAAGAAACATTGAAATTGGTAATGCTATGCCTTATGATTTATTTAAAAGGAAGCAAACAGGATTTGGGGAACAGGATGAGTGCGCTATTGGTTGATAAATGAATGTAATGTCTATGTGGGAGCAGGGACATGGAAAAAAGAAAGAGGATAAAAAAACTTTGTTGTAAATTTGGAGTGAATTTTTTGGCTATTCAAGATAGGGGTGTGCACGGTTCGGTTCGGTTCGGTTATTAGCATTAACCCAATCTAACCGATTGGTTATCGGTTCGATTCGGTTAATAATCAGTATGAAACTTGGGCTAAAATTTTGCTTAAAAATTACATGAAATGAATGTTTAAGTACTTGAAATGAATGCATAACTATATGAAATGAAGGTATAAATATATGGAATTGAGATATTAGTACATGAAATGGAGATATAAAATACATGAAAATGATAGTATTAAACTATTAATACATGAAATAGAGGGAAAAATGCTTGAAAATATAAAAAAATTAAGAGTTCGGTTCGGTTAATTCGGTTTTCGGTTCGGTTTCGTCGGTTTTCGGTTAAAAATTCGGTTATTGCTCACCCCTATTCAAGAAACTCATATGACTAATTTAGACATGTCTAAAGTTAAGTCTATGTGGGGAAATTACAACTTTGATTTCGCTCTTAGTTCGGCTCGTGGTCGATCGGGAGGTATTTTGTCGGTGTGGGACAATTCAATTTTCGTTAAGCACTCGGTTTTTTGTTCTTCCAGTTTCGTAGTGGAGGAAGGAGTTTGGGTCGGTATGGATATCAAATGTTTTATGGTGAATATTTACAGCCTGCAAGATGAAAGGGAGAAAATGGATCTTTGGCAAACTTTGTTAAGGTTCGTACACAACAACCCGGGTAAATATTTTTTAGTGGGAGACTTCAACGCGGTGAGGTTTGAACATGAACGAATGGGATTTGTTTTTTCTCGTAGAATCGCAAGGTATTTTAACGAGTTTATATCTGATGCTCTTTTGATTGATATTCCTTTGGGGGGTTATAGTTTTACTCGGGTTGATGCCAATTACAAAAAGCTTAGTAAATTGGACCGGTTCTTGATCTCGGAGGAGTTGTATTTAAGTATTCCTTATATAGATGCCATTGTATTGGATTTATCGATTGCGGACCATCGCCCCATTTTGTTTCGCCAAAAAAATTAAATTTTGGTCCAAAACCCTTCAAGTTCTTCAATTCGTGGATGGATATGGATGGCTTTGAAAAGATGATTATTGATGATTGGAAATTTAACCTGAAAATTCATTCTTCTAATGGTTCTATTGTGTTCAAAGAAAAACTCAAGAAGCTAAAGTCGGCTATTAAAGAGTGGCTCGCCGATGATGTGAAGCAAGAGGAAGGAAACTATGTTGTCCTAGCAGGTCGTCTTGCTGAAATTGTTAAATTAGTAGATGTGGGGGCTGGTTCACAGTCTTTGCATACCGAAAGGTCACTTTTAAAAAAGTTAAAAACAATTGAACAAAGTAAAGCGTTGGATGCTAATCAAAAGGCTAAAGTTAAGTGGTGTGTGGCGGCGAATGAAAATTCAAAGTTCTGTCATGGGATAATTAATCAAAAAAGGAGACAACTATCGATTCGTGGCTTAAAAAAAACGGTGTGTGGGTAGATAACCCGGACGATATAAAACAAGTGTTTTGGGGGTATTACCGAAATAAGTTCACTCGTGTAGAAGGGGTTAAAATAAGATCGAGAAGTCAGTTTTTCAAGAAACTTTCAGATTCAGATTCGAAGGGGGGGGATTGAAGAGGAGTTCACTATTTCTGAAATTAAAGATGTGGTTTGGTCGTGTAGTAGTGAAAAGTCATCAGGGGCCGGACGGGTTCTCTTTTGGATTTGTTAAAGGTACTGGGAAGTTATTAAAGATGATATCGTTAAGCTAGTTTCTGACTTTTTTCGTACAGGTCATATTCCTTTAGGGTGCAATTCTTCATTTATTACTCTCATTCCCAAGTTGGATAGCCACGTGATTGTGGAGGACCTAAGACTAATTTTGATAAATTTACAATATAAAATTATTGCTAAACTTTTTGGCTATCAGTTCGGTTGTTAGCCAGAAGCAATCCGCTTTTATCAAAGGTATACAAATTTTGGGTATGGTGAACGAGATTGTGGATTATTATAAAGAAAAAATGGGAAACTTCTTTTATTGAAGCTTGATTATGCCAAGGGTTACGATTTTCTCAATTGGGATTATTTATTTACTATCATGTCTTTTATTGGGTTTGGTGGTAAATGGATTTCCTGGGTCAGGGCATGCTTGTTTTCTGCTAGAGCATCTGAGAGAGGGCTTCGACAAGGAGCATCTGAGTTGATAAATGGAAGCCCTACAGAGGAACTTCAATTTGAGAGAGGGCTTCGACAAGGAGATCCCCTTTCCCCTTATTTATTTATTTATTTATTTTAGCTATGGAAGGGTAGCGTTAATGTGGCGATTGAAGATATTGTTCATGCGGGTTTTTATAAAGGGTCTAAGATTAGTAGAGATATTTTTTCCCTTTCTCATCTGTTTTATGATGATGATGTTATTGTTTTTGGAGAGTGGTCTTTGAAGAATATAGAGAATATTGTTATGCCCTTAGTTGTTTTTACTTGGCGTCGGGCTTAAAGCTAAATATTCACAAATCAAATTTATATAAAGTTGGTTTGGAGCAACGGGAGGTTGGTTGTTTCGCAAATATTCTTGGATGTAAACCCGATAATCTTCCTTTTATGTAGTTGGAATTCCGGTGGGTGCGAAGATGGGAAGAGTTCAATGTTAGAATGGTTTAATTGAGAAGTAAAAAAAAGCTATCTAAATGGAAAGCCAATCTCTTGTTTATAGGAGGGAGATCAATTTTAATCTCTTCTGTTCTTGGCTCGATGGGGATATATTACTTATCTTTGTTCCTGTTGTCAGTTGGAGTTAAAAAAAAAGTTAGAATCTCCTCGAGCGAGGTTTTTTTTGGAGGGAGGGGGGGGGGGGGAATGATGATAGCCGTAAATTGTCTTGGTTAAAGTGGGAGACTGTCATAGCTGACAAATGCAAAGGGGGCTTGGGTATTGGAAGTTTGAAGAATTTCAATTTAGCCTTGTTATATGGATATGGAGATTTGCAAACAATCCTAACTCGATGTGGGTGAAGGCTCTTAAAGCCATTTATGGTGACAAAATTGACAAAGTTGGGTTGTCTCGTCGGATTAAAGGGAAAGGGATTTGGCCTCGAATCGTCAACGCAATAACCAGCCTCAATGATAATGAGATCATTCCTCTTTCAATAATTAGAAAAAAGGTTGGAAACGGGAATAATACCCATTTTTGGAAAGATGTTTGGGTTGGAGATTGTAGTTTAAAAGCTCGTTTTCCTAGATTATTCAACCTGGAGGTTTATTAAAGATTGTTTGATAAATGAGAGGTTGATTAATTCGAATTGGGCGTGGAAATGGAGGCGATGTCCAAGAAGAGGGGGGGTAGAGGTTGCTCAACTAAATGAGATGGAATTTAATCAACGAAGATGGTAAGTGGATTCGGGAATTTGAACATGATGATATCTTTTCGGTCAAAAGTATTAGATTATACATGGATCGGCGAGAGTTTATGGGAACTTCTTTTGCTACGAGATGGAACAAATATATGCGTACGAAGGTTAATATTATAAGTTGGAGCTTGCTTTTGGATTGTATTCCGACAAGATTTAACTTAAGTTATAAAGGTATAGATGCTCCTTTTATTCAATGTCCTCTCTATTCTTCTTCGGTGGAAGTTTTTGCTTTTGCTTTTGCTTTCAATGTTCTTTTGCTTTTGGATTGTATCATGTTTTTGGAGGTTGTTATTTGACTTCTAACATTTGGAAATCGATAAGTCGTTGGTTGGATGTGGAGCTCTCGATTAATAAAGGTCCTAAGAATATTATTAATTGGTTGGATTCGACTAGATGGGTGAAGAAGAAAAAAGAGGTTGTTGAGGCGATCATTTTTAATACTTGGTGGATTATTTGAAGAGCTCGGAATGAGGCGCTTTTTGGCTCACAAATCGGATACACAATTCGATATTTGGCTCACAAACCAATCCGATATAGATGGCATACGTATTGAAGAGTACTTACCCATGTCATTAACACTCAATATGAGGCATAATTATTGGGTTTACTTATAAGACATACGTTTTGAAGAGTACTTATAAATTACCTACTGTATAACCTCTCAGGTTTGGGGTGCTACATAATTACTACACGTGACGGAAGACCACTACACATTGAAAATCGCCACATGAAGAAAGCTAAAAAGAAAATAATTTGTATCGGTAATGGCAAAATGGAATTCTCGAAGAGGTAGAGAATATATGGTATGAAATAAAGAAGCATTCTCATTTATTCAAATAATCTCGAAACGAGATTAAAATAAGGTGGGAAGAATGTAATACAAATTTTGAAAGTTGGAACGACTAATCACTCGATCGGAAAAAAGAACTATACAACACTTGAATTTGAGTCAAAGAAGTACGGAGACATTGTCTATACATTACTAATTGTGTTACTAGATCATAAGAATTTAAAGCACACATTTAACAAGAAAGATATTAATATGAGACAAATATGATGGAAAGATTAAGTGACTATGATTATGAAATTCGTTATCATGAAATTTTAGTGAATGCAATCGATGATGCTTTCAGTTGAAAAGAAAGAGCAAAACGAATTCATATTTGTGCAATACAATCAGATTTTCAAGTTGACTTGATGATGTAATTGAAAGATGCGCCTAACAATTTGCACATAAAGAGAAAAGGTCGAGAGTAGTAAACAAAATGCTTACTCAAATATCTATCGAAAAGGATGAATTGCTAAGAATGAAACACAGGTTAACGAATTGGACTAGTGTAATATCCCAAATTTCAATTCTTTTACATTAATTATGGGTTATAACAAAGAAAACTTACTGTTAAAAAGATTATAGAAGTACTATATTTCGCAAAATAATTAGAATTAAGTTCTATGAACTATTAAAGTTGTGTGTATGATTTGTGAATAATCGAACATTGGTTTAATAGCAAAATATGATGATTGAAACCTAGAGGTTATATAAACACTAATCGAAAAATGAGAAATTGATTAAGAATTTGCAAGCCTAGTTGATATTTAGCTTCGTAAATTTGTTGCAAACACCTTCCTAATAATTTGAAAGTATCATATTCTCCATGTGAGTTATGATGTTCATGAACGAATTTTGGTGAAACACGTATTTATACCTCATAGAAATTACAAATAGTTTGATTACATGAGGTTAGATCTCTTTAATTTGTTGTTTCATTTTGTCATGGATGAATCATAAAAATTAGGATTCTTGTCTTTTTGAGGCTTTTGAATAAGTTATAATGATATCATATTTTTAGTAAGAAACTTGTTTATTATCCTATCCAAGGGTGAGTTCCTAGGATACATGAGGTACGGCATAGTACCTACTCATGTACATGGTTGAGCTCCTTGGTCATATCGCTCAATAGGTAACAAGATGCTATATCTTCCTGTATATAGGTTGATTCCTAAAACAATACGAATCCATGGAGTACATATAAAAACTATCTCCATATAACGCGACTGAGCATCACCAAATTGCTCCATAAGTACAAGAAGCTAGAAGCTTACAAGGTTGATAAGCACAGAAAGCTAAGGACTTATGTAACAATATACCACATACAAGTTAATAAAATTTTGTGGATTGATAGCGGATGGGATATGCGTTGCATAGGTCCTCGGTTACTAAGAAAAGGGAGGGTGTTTGCAACATCAATCCTTAACAAAGTTTCAAAGGCATTGCAAAATAACAAACAAACATGTAAAACGCAAACAAGCAAATTAAGCAACTATTAGATATATTAAACATAATAGCACCCTAGGTACTGCTATCACAAGTCACAAACATCAAAGTAAATTGTCTTTTCCCACAAAGGCTTACACAGAAACAAAAGAAGTTTCATGTAGGAAGCTTAAAACGAACAACTAAGCTACGTGTCACCAGTAGTAGCACCTTCCTTCCTAGAAGCTCCAGCAATCCTATCTTCTAGATTCCCATACAGCATGTCAACATCGGCATCAAGCGTCTCAGAGGAAGCTTCTATAATGGCAGGAGAAGGAGTATTCTCAACTTCTCTTGCAGGGGAAGGAGCGCGCTCGACATCGGTAGCAGGGGAAGGAGTAACCTCAAATTCCCCATCAGCACCACTAGTAGGTTGGCTGACTGGAGCATCGGTGGTAGGGACCTCGGTATCAACATTTCCATCATCAACCACATCCTCTTGATCATTCTAATCAGGGTTAACCTTCTCAAACAACCATACTCACCATGGCTTCGATTACTTGCTGAGCAATGTTTTCCTTGAGACCTTTCGGCTCGATGTCTTGAAAAACTATAAAGGGTAGATCATGACATCGAGCAACAACAACAAGGTAAGGGAAGGTCATCAATTCCATTTCCCTAACAATGGTAACAAAGTCCTTAGCAGCAAGCGGCCGGTAGGCATGAAGTTCCTCTAAGAAACGACCAGCCTGATCTGCCTCAAACCCAATCGATAAGCCATGGTGATGACCATATGCGATTGCTTTTTTGTAGGCCTAACTAAGAACAACATTAAACTCACCGCTATGAAGACGGTAGGAAACAACGTCAGGAAAACCCTTCTCGAACAACAATTCTTCTCAGAAAGAAGCTCATCAACCTGTATTTGGAGGGCAAAAATGGTAGCATAAGAAGCAAGGTTCTCATCAAAAAGCTTTTGCTTCTCATCCTCTAGCTTCTTACAATCATCAGCTAGCTTCTTCCTTCCAACTTCAATAATCCTTCTTTACTCAACAAGAGAATTCATTTCATGTCTCACTTTATGGCGTTGTTCATAAAGTTCTTTGGATAAAGCCTCCATCTTGTTCGGCTCATCTTGAGCGAAAACAAGCTCACGAACCAAACTTTGTTAATGAGCTGTCAAAGTTTCAACTTTTACCTGCATCAACCAAGGCACTCTCATGCTTCACTTTCTCATCCTGCAGCTTCTTGATCTCTTCAAAAGCATAGCTCTATCATCCCAAACCTTCCAGGACAAGAGTGGTCAAGCATACCAACCCTTGAATAATCTTCTTCATAACTTCACCATCATCCAACCCTTAGACAACTTCTTTCTCAGGAGAAGGAAAACAATGAAGAAGAAGGTCTTGACAGACATGGACCTTCTTCAAGGTATTACAGTTGCTAAGTTTCCATGTTGGCACATAAATGGAAGTAGCCTCATCAGAAACAACACCCTTAACATTATCACATTGGGAAGCAACACCTTTCCCCTTACCAGACACCTTCTCTAACACAATAGGTTTCTTGACAGCCGCTTCAACAACAATAGACCTTTTATCTTGCTTGACCTACTCTACGTTCGTTGAACCACTTGCTGGAGAACTGTTTTCTTGGAAATGGTCTCAATAACCTTCTTAGGATTAATAGTATTGGCTATATTCTCAACACTTAGCTTCAATGGTACCTTCAAATGTGAAGGAGTAGAGCTTCTCTCCAACAGAGGGAGCAAGGCTAGTGATTGAGGAAACAAGAGCAACATCATCATCAACATCACTAGGATCAATAGCAGAAAAGCTTTGGGCAGAAGATACCTTCAACCTTTTACTACTTCTGTAAGAAGCATGAACAACTTTCCTAACATGAACTTTGGTAGAAGGAGAAGTAGAGGTTAAGGTAGCAACATAACCTTCATAATGGTGAACATCTTTGGTAGCTCGACAACGTTGGACGAATAGCAGCAAGTTCGACAGAAACAAAGGTAGCAGATTAAAAATCTTTGAGATCAAGGAAATCCAAAGTGCTCATATATTCAAAACAAAGAAAAGTCAATGTCAAAAGGAGATAAAATAAAAAGCCTAAGTAAAATATAACATACCCTTCCCAACGGTGAACCAATTTCCATTCTTGGCGAGTTGAAAAACCGTCGATACATGGCAAACTATGCTCATAACCAAGAGAACGACAAACAATCTCAAAATGCAATATCCTAGCAACACCAACAGGAGCAAGCTGACAAAGACAAACGCTATGGTACTCTAAAACGTTGAGAAAGAACTTAGAGAAAGGGAATCGAAGGTTGGATTGGTCAAAGTTATGGTTATAAAGGGCAACCTTGCCTACCGGACAAGTAGAAACATGGGTTGAGGGTTTGGGCAACTCTGGTTCAAACTCGGGGCCTATTCCATACTCCAAGCAGAAATGATCGAGCTCTGCTTTGGTAAGTTTGGAAAACTGGGTAGCCATGTCTGCTTTTGAACCCATGATTAAAAGTAGATTAGAAGGATAAAGGATCACACATTTTAAAAGGGAAAATAAGTGGAAGAAACCGCCAGAGAACATATTAAGATCCGAAAGGTTTTAGGGTGAAAAAAGTGGAGAAGTTACAAAAGATGGTTCTTGGGAAGTTATATAAAAAGATTTTTGAAATGCAAATCCTCAAAGTATAGGGGTAGGTAGAACACTGAGATTGATTATAGGGCCATTTGTTACTTCAGGTGATATAATGAGCTCTTTCCATAAGTGTCAAATCAGTGAGTTACAGCAGGATGCCGCCACCAAACTTAAAATAAAAATAATGATCGAAAGGTCGGTATGAGAAGCTTCTAGCTTCCAACACTAGGCTTCAAACTCGGAAACTTCGGACCGTAAGCTTCTAGCTTTCAGACCACACGACAAAGAAACATTTTCTAGTTCTTGGGCTTCAATAAACAAACCCAAAACAGGAAAATAGGTATATGCATTGGTCTAAAAAGAGGCATGCCGCTGAACCCAAAAGCATTAAACACCCTAGGGAAAACATCATGAAGAAAAAATGAGTTAAGTCACAAGCATTCATCATTGCAATCTGGATACTTCTGACTGGGGAGCCAGTGATGTGGGTACCCTTATCCACTCATGAAGCAGGGAATCCTAGGAGTTTATAACTAGCAAGCACAAGCTGCTAGACTATGAAGCTCGAAGCTTCCCCACTAAGACTCCTATGTTGACTAGGGAAGCTCTTCGCTACAATAAACATCAGAAAAGTCACCTCGTATGTGACATAAAGCTGAAATCTGCCATAAATCAAGGATGTCGGCATGGCACAACAAAAGCATAATACAAGTTACACTAATATGGCATTGCTTGTCTACATATGTTAAAAAGAAGAGTTGACCCTTTCCCTTTAGGAAACCAAGCTTCCAAAAAAAAAACTTCCAAGATGCTTATAAAAAGGAGACTTCATTCAACGGTAAACATTCATACTCACTCACGCTATTTCTTTCCACACCCTCTTCATACGCTTCATACTTACTCTCCTATTAACCTTTGTATCATATAACTGATTCTCACACCGGAGGTTGATCGCAGGAGACCCCCTCATGCGGTTAGACTAGCCGGTCGTGTTTTCTTTGATCTTAGCTGGTTAGGAAACTCTGTTAGTACCATACTCTTGGACCGTCATACCTTCATTGTCTCTATACTCGTTGTAGCAACAGTTTATGTTTGAAGTTATAAGTGAACTAGACACAAGTAAATTATTAGGGGTATAATTCTAAATTATAGTGATATGTAGTTCTCCATATTAAGAGGTGCTTGGATGTTTGACTTTAAAGTATAATTTGTTTTGTTCAAAACTCATGTTATATATATATATTATAAAAATCAATTTTTCATACGCTCTCAAAACCACTATTCATCAACTTGTTTTGTTAATTTGATAAAAAAAATATAAATAGACATAGAAGGGCTCCATTTTTTCAAGTTTGATTTAGGCCTCCGAAAAGGTTGAGTCACCCAAATGGTCTCGTACGTGGTGGCAACAACGATATAAATGGTGCTGAGACGGACAGTGGTAGCATAAGCAGTATCAACGAGGACAGTGGCGGCAATGGTGGTGACGACAGTAATGGCGGTGACAATGTGGTGTCAACTGTGACAATGAACAAGAGAAACTAACATTGTATCGGATGTATTCCATAACAAATCAAATAGGCTAAACAAACAGATTCTAGAACACCTAATCCATAAAAGTCAATAGCCATAAACATTAGCTGAAGAAATAAAACAAAGAACACTCAACTACCCGGTAGACCTATATACCAAAATACAACTAAATACACCAACAATCAAACAATTAATCAGATGATATACATACCGGAGCAAAGAACGCATCGTACAAAATAGAAAAGCGACAATAAGACATAAGAGGATGAAAATCTGCACCAAAATCACTAATAAACACCATTAAGACATGCCCATTTGACCATGGTTAGTTTAGAAACACGGTCCAGTTTATTGCTCACCATTTTTTCCAAGTTAACGACTAATAAATGTAAACTAAGGCAATGCGATATGTTCGAGAGTCTAATAAAATGATCACAGAGCCGTAATTGGAATCTTCTTATCATAAATTGGTAATCACATTCTCATTTATGCAAGCTATAGTTTTTAAAGCAACAAAATCAGGCGTCACAAACGCTAGTACATTTATTTAGATTTATGAAATATAATCTCATGATTCATTTTTAAAAGAATCTCTAAAGTCCAACATGTGATTAGATACATAATTCATAGGCGACCATATTTGAATTCAAAACCTTATCAAAGATAAAACTTATGAAGATGAAATTTAGTTAACCAAAATAGCATTTGATTACTCAAAAATAAATTGAAAAGAACCGTTGTTCATACAAATACAACAACCACCGTTAGCTAGAAAAAGGCAACCACACTTTATGTACAATTATAATAAAAATGCAACCATGCTTGATTACTACAAGGGGTTTGTATCGACCCTCACTTTACACTCTCCTGTGACATGTTTGAATGCTTTTGTGTACGGTTGTTCTTTAATAAGGTACAACATATAATAGTAATGATAATAAAAAAAAAATAGCCAGATGGTGTGTGTTGGTAAATCTATGTAACTACCGTCATTATATATAGAAATAAAAATAACAAAATAATAATAATAATTTTATAAAAAGGTTGGTTATTTTGAAGAAATAGAAATTGTGTTCCCTAAACCCCAACGGCATCAAACAACACTTTTCGACTATGCAATTAACATTCTGTTTTCGTTTGTCTAACAGATCGATTGATTACTCAGCAATTGCTATTGGATTCTCGTTCGTCAAATCCGGTAAGAAAACCTAATCTTATAAAAAACCGGATATTTTAAAAACCCGACTTGTATTAGAGTTGCCATCATTATAGAAACATAAAAAAAATATATAGGGTTTTTTCAATACCTGAAAATATTACCCGGTGGTATGATTTTTAGAGACAATACTCAAACCCAAACCTGATCTGATTATTGCGAATACTTGATTTTCCAATATCCGGTTCCATACCAGAAACCAGATGTTATAAAAGCCCGATTTGTATTAGAGTTATCGTCATTAAAGAAACATAGAATCTAACTATCTATATAATTGTGTACCATAAAATCCTATGTGTCACTCTCATGTTGCTCCCCCAACCCTCTAAAGTCACCAGATTGCTTGATTTCTGAATAGAATTTAACTCGTTTAACCCTTACACGGGTCATAACATCTCAAATGAAAATACAACTCTAAATCACCGATCACAACTCTATACCCCTGCCTCCTTTCAGTTTCGTTCACCGATTTTCCTCCATTGCCGAACGTACTCACCTATCACGTCACGTCGCCTCTATCCATCGTCTTCTTCAACCCGTTTAAATGTTTTGACAATCGATGCTTATTACGAGTTCGATGCACCTAAATTCTTTGATTTCTCTGACTGACGATCAGATTCGTGAAGCACATCTTTGGTTTCATACGACCCTTACTTATGCCCCTTCATGTAAGTTCTTCGTCATAATTTATTCTTTTATATGGATTAGGGTGCGTAGGTTTCTTAATTACGAGTGATTTAAGCTATTCTGGGCATCAATGTAATTTGTCAAGCAAAATTTTGTATGGGCAAAACCGTTGTTTTTGTCTTATCAACTTGCTGATCAACTTGCTGCACTTATTTAATGTAAGCGAACCGAGCCGAACCAGGTTGGCCTCGAGCTCCACATATGGTGGTTACTGTAATCGCATTATATTTGAATATTGTATTCGTTAAACCTGGAGAGGTGCATTTATAAAAAAAATGTGTTCTTTATTTGAATAATTTATAATTTTTAAGCTTTTCGAATGCTACACATCATTTCTCTTATATCATTAGAAACCAGTACTTAATTACATAAAGAGTACCTTATATGCATGTATAATTTACTACTCAGTCTACTAATTTAGCATTAGTTCTCTTTTTAGTGTGCAAAATAAATACCAAATTGCATTTTCTTTACAGGATATGCTGGCAAAATTCTTGTGGTTATTACAAACAACACTAGAGCTCTATGTGTAATGTCAGCTAACGGTTCCGTATCAAATGTGATACTTATATAATCATCAACTTCTGGTGGAACCGTCACGTAAGAGGTTTGCACTAACGGGTTGTGCTGAACCAGTAGACCGACAAACATGTTTTTTTGTACATTTTTCTAATACTAGTTAGTGTAGGGGCAGTTTGAGATCCTGTCTCGTGCGGGTCCGTTTATGGTGACTGAAGTTGACGGTTAACATAGTAGAACGGGTGGGTTAAGTGTGGCACTGTCGGGTCCTGATGGTCGGGTTTTAGGTGGCAATGTGGCTGGCCTGTTAATCGCTACATCACCTGTTCAAGTTGGTTTTTGTTTTCACCTTTATTAAGTCACACTCTGATTCTTATAGTTGACCATTTGACTTTAATTGACCTGGTGTATTTGCAGTTGATTGTAGGTTCGGATCCTGGTGATTTTTTTGCATATATCTTTGCCCAATTTCTCAAAAGGTATAATCGCTACTGTTTTTGTTTCATTTGAAGTTTAATTTTCGTGTACAATCGGCTTAATTGAATTGGATTCAAGCCTATTTAATTTTTTACCTAATATTGAAAGCTTATGTTAATGCATGTTCTTTGGTTTTTGGAATAAAGGTAAAAACAAAGGTTTGTATTGAGACTCTTCAATTCTAGATATAAATTATATTTAGAATCATAATTGATATCTTCTGCATTTTTTAAATTGCATTCTAACAACAACTTCTTCATGAATGATAAGTCTTGAAACAACGAGGCGAAGAGCAACTTCTTGCTCATGGTGTTCTCAGCGAAGACGGGTACTTCTTCCTCGCTACATATATAATGCGTTTGTGTCGGGATAATCATTCAACTTCTTTTATACGTCATACACCATATGTTCTAAATTTCATAATTAGTATAGTAAACGAGTCAAAATGCCATTTTTATTGAATGGTGAATTATAGTATTAAAATGGGTCAAACTCATTGTCTTCAGTAAACAGTTCAAACATATTGTTGTTTGTAAACGGGTCAAAATTATAGCCTTTAGTAAGCGAATAAAACATGATCATTTTAAGTAAACGCATCAATTTTTGTTGTGAATTGGATTACATGCTCAGTATTGCAATTCAACAGCACAAGTCAAATACCTAAAATACCCCTGGGCAATAAGCTGCGCCACAACCCCCTTTAGTTAGTCGTGTGTAAAATTTTAGATGCATGTGCATGTTGCGAATAACCAGAACACAAGATGCCTTGATTATGCCTAAACTCCAAACACTTGGCAACATGTATTGTTGCTGATTTGTGGTTGAGTGCCAACATAAGGCACATACTCATCCATTATGTAGGCTACATACTATTTACATAAAACCCAAAAATAAAGGCTTGCCCGTTGGTTATTCGAGTCATTTTGTACAATTAATCGATAAACGCATTAAAATAATTTGAATCATCAATTTTACCTTTTTCATAACCGAATTGATAAATAGGTTAAAACGATTTATAAGCAAAATGTCTTACGATCGTTTAAAAAGAGTGTCAATTTTGTTCGTATCAAAACGGATTATAAGCAAATTTAGTTTCAGTCATTTATAAAAAGTATCAGTTTTGTTCGGGTCTGATATCGAGGACTTTAGAATTTCTAATAAAATATTTTAGGTAAAGTCACTTGACCTTAAATAAAAATTAAGAATTAAAAGCCATGATAAAGAGGATGAGGAGGTTTGTTTTTAGTAAAATTTTGTAGTGTTCATTGCTGAAAGTATTCGAACCGTATCTGTTTATGGTTGGTTTTTAAGATGAGTTTTGGTTGACCATTTTAGGAATTTTCAAACCGGCATCAAACGATTTTGCGGTTTATACCCCAAGCCATTCAGGATTAAGTAGGCCAAACGGGTTTGGTCTATTTAACTTGCACATATATATATATATATATATATATATATATATATATATATATATATATATATATTTGAGTGTTTATTTTTTCTCAAAAATGTTTTATTGCTTGCAGTGGCTTAGTAGTTTTGATCAACGTTTACGTGAATGTATTGATTATGCTATATGCCTAAACAATATCAGATCAGGAGAAAATGGGTTATGGCTTCATGTTTCTAACCCTCTAGATAATGGTTATGGAAGCAATTTTTGGAGGCAAGTGGATAACATTCATAACTTCCTAGGAAACACGACCCACATTGTGTTTGTTTTCCATCTAATGTTGTGACGTTGAATTGTTTGTTGCAGAAAAGCGTAAGCAATGAGGAATATGCAGTTTAGATTGTTGTTGTTATGGTAGTACCAGTCATTTGTATTTTTTTAAAGAAGGTATGTTTATGATGCTTTGATAGCAATTGTAATTATGCGTTTGTAGTTGGTGTGTGTTGTTTCTTTATAAAGTTCTCATGTTTTGGAATCGTTTTTCTCTAAAGTTATCATGTTTTGGAATTTGTTAAGAGTTATATGTTTGTGTAATGTTGTAAAGTTGATTGGTTTCTTGCAGAAAATAGATGATTTGACACTAAGCTTTGAACATGGACAAATATAGGATAATGGACAATGTGCTTCATTTCGACTTTGGATTTGAAGACTGATATTCTTCATCACCTTTGTTCGCGTATTTGTCGTTTGTTTGTCGTGGAATATTGATCATGGTTTATAGTTTGACTACTTTTGCTTATTGACTACCTATAGAGTATAGACAAACAAATTGTGCGTGTACAAAAGCTTATTTTGAATAATTATGATTAGATAAACAATTATTATAAATATATGTAGATGCTTATAATACTTATTTGTGCTTTGATCTCACTAGTGATTTGTTCAGAGAACGCTGAATATATTCAAATCTAACTTTATGTTTGTTGACTTCGAAATGTCAAAAGCTTGAATTTGTTTATTTTGTTTTTGACAGTTCTGTTTAAACCTCGAGGAGAAAATCCACGCAAAAGAAGAGGAAAAATGTTACCTATGATGGTGTGGCTTTTTCTTACTATCACTACGTCAACTTTAAGACTATAGTGGTAAGAAATCTTTCAATCTCGGTGTATAAATGAATTCTTACAGCTTCTAAATTATAGACGAATATTGGTTTTTGTGTTTGCTGGGTTGCCATATTTTAGATAAGACCATTGATTTTCTATGTGCCACTAGGATAACCATCAATTTGTAAGAGTTAGATTCATGCCTAAGTCTGAATCTGTGATTAATCTTTTCCTTTATTTTGATATATGTTGTCATTGTTATATTATTTGGAACATATCAAACTCGGTTGACTGAAATCGGACAAGTTTTTCTTGCACAGAAATTCAAGGATGCCATGCCCACATCATCGAGTAATGTTATGATCTCTTCAAAAATAGTACAATAACCATCATTTATTGTGATCTTAAAAAATATACTTCCATAGATTGTATGAATCACAAACTTAAGATTTACTTCCAAATATGTAACGGATAAATTTTTCCGTACAAACAATAAGATTATAATCAACCTAAAAAGGGACTAACAGATATTTTCGCACAAACAATAAAATTATAATCAATGAACATGATACAAACATTAGGTCTTTACGCGTACTACAATGCCACCAATTGAAATTAAACTCCACCCACGCAATTAAGTAAATTAATATAAAAAAAGTATATTTTATAATAATATAAAAATAATGATATAAAAAAACCCGCGTAACACGCGGGCTAAAAACTAGTAACAAAATAATATAATAACAACAATAGTAATATTATTATTATTATAGGAAGGTCGGTTGGTTACTTTGAAGAAATAGGCTTGGGTTATTCATACACCATATTGGTTATTCATACACCAGGGTGACCTATACGAGTCGTATAGGCTCTATACGGCTCGTATAGGTGCATAGTCAAGTCCTTTTCAAGCAGAAGTGTCAGGATTTTATTCTTTTGTATCGTATAGGGCCTATACGACTCGTATAGAGTCTATTTGACTCGTATAGCTTTTCTTTTTTTTTTTTTCAATTTTAAAATTACAAAATATTAACAATAACACCCGAGTTGGTTACAAAATAATAATATACATAACAACTTACGTACAACATGAGCGTTTCAGGGTAACGACTTTCTAGTTTTATTTGTTAGTGTAGATGTTTTGTCTCGTGTTAACTCAGCTTTTGAAATATAGTCTTTATAATTTTTAATATTATACTTTAATACCTTATAGACACATGACAAATGAAATAGAAGTTGTTGGGTGACGCATTATTTAGCGTATTTAAATACTTTATCATCATTTTTTTACTCTAATTGATTGCGCTTGTAAAAGAAAAACTTTTTAAACATTAATAAGCAAAATTATAATAATCCATACGCGATAATTAACTAAGCAACCAAACAAACATGTAATCATAAGGACCAAAACATAATATCCAAAACAAAAGGTCCCAAACATAAGGTCCAAAACAAAAGGTCCCAAACATAAGGTCCAAAACATAAAGTTTAAAATACATAAACATCTAAACACCCGATGATAAAATAACGACTACAAGTTCAAAATACATCAACATCTAAACACTTGATGATAAAATAACGACTACTGTGGCGGGGCCTCATGTGCCTCTGGCGGCGGTGAACCAAGTATGCCCGACTGTGCTGGAACTGTACGACCCTCCTCCCTCACCCGCGTAATCATCCAATCCATCATCCATGCGACCCTAGCGTCTATACGGCGAGTGGTAACAACAAGCTCACGTAACGTATCATCCACATGTACTGGGATCGGCGGCACTGGTCTAATCACATGATGGCGTGGCGCCGAGTGCTCGAGCTCTGGCTCTGGCTATGGCTCTCGCACCGCAATGAAACGAGTCTGCCTCCCAACCTTTTTAGTGATCTTCATCAGCCCACATGTCTGCTTACTGATCGGATTCTGCTCGTATTTTTCTTGATTCGATTCTAAAAACGATTGAGCCCCATAGTAAGGGTCGTGACATAGGCGCTGCACGAAATCGAAGACTCCTCCCTAAACTGGTATCTGGTAGCAAAGTATGAGGCAATGAAATGCACTAGGTTGCACCTAGCAGGTGCAAGAAGAGAATGCAAGAAGAACAGATCAGTCTGCGTGACCCACTCTTGGCCAACCCCCCCCCCCCCCACCCCCCGCCCGACAATGGTATACGCAATAACCTTATGGAGATATCGGTGCACCTTATGGACGACATCATTATCCAGTGTTGCTTCGGTGCAAAACCCGATTCAAACCAATATAGCCCATGAAGAACCTTAGAAAAAGTGTCATCCCCAAAGAAATTCTTATATTGTGCTTCATTGTGTTTCAACTCTGCAAGTAGTTCACTCTGTACCCACTTCCACTTATCTTCATTATAACCGAGAGCAACAGCCATTGACCGATATCCACAATTTCCATCAGGAGCGACATCTTGTATATGTGTAACAAACGGACGAACAATGGGGTGAACTTGATCCAAATAACGGTGATAGTAATGACCCAAAACATGAGAATTTTGTCTACCTTGTTGGCTACCCACATACGAACTTTGTCTAATACCTTGTTGGCTACCCACAAACAAACTTTGTCTTGAAGGCTCTAACTGTGAGGATAGAAAATCATCATCTTCATTTCTTAACGTTAAGGTTGTTGAATTACTACGTTTAAGAGGGGCCTCATGTTTGCTCTTCTTTTTTATATCCTTTGATTTTGGACGCCCACGGGTATTTTTTTGAACAATTGGTCCTTGAAGATTTGATGAGGCTGGCTTGATAAATGACCAGAACCTTGATAACATGTTTCTTTTACCACCATCAGATTGTTTCTCAAACTCTTGTTTGAATGCTTCTACGGCGCTTTCACAATTAATATCTTCCTCTTGTTCAATATATAACGGATTAAAAATACAACTTCTTCCAAAGATATCAATTGAATCCAATGGAATGGTTTCGTATGCATTCAAATAGTTAGAAAGCATACATGCACATGGCAATGAACAACTAGTGCGAATATGACATCCGCACCCATACCCATGCTCAATGATTCTGTTCATGCGTTTAAGCTCTTTAACTAATAAATCTAGGGTTAAAATTGACACGTTACCTCGTAACTCCTTGAATAGTGGGATGCCGTGGTCATTCATCTTTTTGTTACGACTATCTTCAAATGTTCCCTTTATGGTTTTTTGTTGCAACTTTACGATCTGATTGATAACACCCACAAATTTTTCAAGCGTAGACTTCGCAGTAAGTAAGTGTTTCTTGAGAAGAGCATGCGCGCTCTCAACCCTGTTGGTTGTACTATTCCCGAAGTGGAGAACTTGATTGGTCCATGCAGACACAAACATCTCTTTGTACTTAACAAGCCATGTTGTGTTCACGTAATCAAATACTCCTAAATATGTAAAAAAAAGAACATGAGTACATAAACAAATATACCATCAAACATACATATAACAACGAAGTTGAGAGAAACAAAAAGTTACTTTTATGCTTGCCGGTTAAACCGTCATGAAGTCGCTTGTAATTGTACTCGTATGCATCTAGCGTGGGAGAATGAATTAACGAGCTCCGTAATTCTTCAAAATATTCCCAGTTTTTATTACCCCGGACAAAACTTTGCTTGCAATGCTTTTTAACGTTCTGAGATATGTGCCATCTGCATAGCAATTTTGCTGCATCCGGGAATACAACATTACAAGCATTCATCAACGCAAGATCCCTATCTATCAATATCACACGTGGCATCATGCACTTGTGTAACATCGACTAAAGCCTCGTTAACACCCATGTAAAGTTATCCTCTGTCTCTTTCGATATAAAAGACAACGCAATCGTAATCGTCTTGCCGGTTGAAGTTACACCAACGATTTGTACAAGCGGCAACTTGTATTCATTTGTGTTATACGTCGTGTCAATAATCAACACGTGAGGGAAAGCACAAAACATCACATAGGACGTAGGATGCATAAAGAATAAATCCTCCATGGCATTGGTGGATGAATTTTTACGAAAATCGTGGGTGTAACCTTTATCACCCAAAAGTCGGAAAAGAACCTCAATGTGACTTTCGCCTTGGAATATCTCCTTACGTACCTTATATGTTTCGTTATGCACGGTTCGAAGCGAGGACGCATTTGTCTCGTCTTCCCCCTGTATAAAACTTAAAATGTCACGTGGCGCCGATTTATTTCGATACATGTTTCTCACCGTAGTTTTCTGATCTTCAGTCAACCTCATAGCATATGGATGACCCTCCATATGTTGAGCGAGTTCATGGTTGTGGTCACCATGGCTCACCCGTAATGCCCAACCGTTGTATTCATTGTGGTATTTTCCAACTAATTGAAACGGACAATTAGTTTTTCTTGTACCCGAACGTCTAACTTTCGCGGTTGACTTGTATACTCCACCGCGATCACACATAAGGAATATTTTTATCACATCCCCCGCGGCGTTGTTCTTCGTTCGTTCGGTGACTACGGCGACACCGTTCTCCCGACCTATTTTTTGAGCCCAGTTCTTCAATTCATCAAGAGATATAAATATTTGTAATGAAAATTATTTGTTAGCAAAGGTAATGTATACGATTGAAATATAGTTAGAAAAGAATACTTTATGATTTTACCTTATCGGTTGAAAAAATGGACATGTTGCTTGAATTTTCACCACCGGTAATTTCATAATTTTCACCATCGGTAGCTTCACAATTTTCATCACTGACAACTCCATAATTTCCACCACCGGTAGCTTCACAATTTTCATCACCGGCAACTCCATAATTTCCACTAAAATTACTTTCTTCATAATTATTGTCAAACATCGATGTGAAAAACTCCATTCGTTTAAAACTTACAAAAACTAAAACATGATATAGATAATCTGAGAAAAGAGACTAAGAAAGAACAAGAATGATAACAATTGAAAAACTTAAAACAACTCTTTATATTATATTCACTAGATTATTAATCCCAATATTACAATTAGTCAAACAACTTTCTATAGAAAATAAAAAATCATGAGACAAATCTATCATATTTTAGGCTTATACCCAAATGCTACAATAAGACATACAACTTTTGGTATTATCTTACAAAGCGACACACAAATCTTACATGGTTTGAGAAAGAAAATATGATACCTGGTCTATACGGGTCGTATACCACCTATACGAGTCGTATAGACCAGAAAAGTAATTAAAAATCTCTGGTCAAAGTACATGCTGACATGCTGTCTATACGAGTCGTATAGACCCTATACGGGTCGTATAGGTCAGACGAGTTACGTAAGCTATACGAGCTGGATAATCTATACGGCTCGTATAGGGCCTATACGGCTCGTATAGACTGCAAAACGCTGACACACTGACACGTTCGTACGCAGGTCAATAACTTAGGTCTATACGAGCCCTATAGCCTTATTCCCACACTATGGGAATGGTGTATGTACAGCATGACCCAATAGAAAACGTATTATCCATTAATTTAATTAAAACGGAGGGAAACCCTAAACCCCCAACGGTCAATAAACCCCCCGCCTTTGCTTTCCCACTACGCAATTAATCAAATCAAATCAAATCAAATCGATTCCATTCGGTTTTCGTTCGAATACTCAGTGATTTCTGCTATTCGATTCTCGTTCGTCTATTCCGGTAAGAAAATTCGATTCTCTGTTATTACTGCACTCTATTCTCGGTAATTAATCATCATTCAAAATCAATTTCTAGGGTTACAGTTAGAGTTAGTATTTGTAGTTAGTTGTAACAGATCGATTACACGGTTCTTTATCGGTAAGATAGTCGAATCTCGCAAATTTAAACCACTACACTCTGTAATGGCGATTACTTAGGGTTACAGTTACAGTTAGTATTTGTAGTTAGTTGTTTAGGTCAGTTAATCATCGTTGAAAGGTACTTTCTATGGCGTTTTTAAGTGGTTAATGATAGACGATACGATAATTATAAGAGTAAATGATGATTGATACAATTATATCGTAGCTTCTTTTAAGAGGAAATAGCTTTTTAAGTAATTACCGATTTAGTTTTTGGATTCTTGTCTGAGATATAAGAATAGTGAATACTATAGCTTAATGATCATATGGTGAGATTTGAGTAAAACAATGGATGTTAAGTCTTGTATATACACAGTGAGGTTCAGTATACAACATACTGAGTTTATGCGACAACGAAAAACAAAACCAGATCGTTTAATTTTTTAATCACTTATTTATATTTTTTCAAAGTTTTTTTACTTCTTACATTCAAATGCGTATGTTGTATACATTTGTAATCGTTAAACTGATTTGTTTCATTTCACAATTTTTTGCGAGTTAGTTTAATGGTTTTTTTAATGTATATAACATATTTGTTTGTATTTAAGAAGTATAAATTCCAAAAAAAAAAATATGAATCATGAATAGAAAATTAAACAATTTGGATTTTTTTTTGTCTCGCCATAACTTAGTGTTCTATTCCAAGCCTCTTATTATACGTATATATTACAGTTAAAGGTTTGAAGAGTTGGTTGTCTGCTGTTACTTAGGGTTACAATTGTTTTTCAATGTAAAATAATGAGAGGAGACTTATGGTAGCAGGTAGGCGTAATTACCGACCGGTGATCGATGGTAATAGCTTTTAATTGGTTAATGATACAAATTAGACACAATAAGAGTAAATAATGATAGGAGACTTACGATGATAGCTTTTAATTGTTGGAATCAACTACAGTTAATGATTGATCATACCTCCTTTTGTTCCGATCATCTGTCATTGACAAAAACATATCATAACAGAAAAGTACTTACTGATTATGTATCTAATATTAAAAATTCGTGTTTTGCATTTTGGCCAATTACTTGAAAATGGATTATTTTAAACTACTTAAATGTTGTGTGTGTATATATGATGAGGTTCATTAAAGAACGATGATTTTACGCGAGAACGAAAAAGCGAACTCAATCGTTTTATTTTCTTAATTACTGATTTATATTTTTTTCAAAGTTTTTAACTTCTTACATTCAAATGCGTATGTTATGTACATTGTGATCGTTAAGCTGATTTGTTTCAT
>NW_027506399.1:0-64344 GCF_021521415.1 Bidens hawaiensis | reverse complement strand
AACCCTCTGGTGGGCAAAAGTGAAATTGCACTAATTTTGACGGTATTTTACTAATCTCGTGAAAATAACGTTAAAAGTGGCGGAAGATTAATCAGGCATCATGTGGTGGCGCTGATAGCCGAAAGACAAGGGTACATGCACCGATCAGCCGGTGTCGCGATGATTGAGTGTTATGTGCCTTATGTCCAAGGCTTGATGCAAAACTACTATTGAGCTGAGGGTCTCACCGGAAGCAGCCTCTCTATCCCTACGAGGTAGAGGTAAGGCTATCTACATCTTACCCTCCTCAGACCCTACTACAGATTTGCTATTGGTGGAGTATACTGAGTACAATAATAATGATGATGAATATAATTAGGAAACATAACTAATTCTCACCAACTTATCAATATTGATCCATCCAGTTAATTGTGGCTAAATTTTTGGTAGTTATTAGTTATATAACAGTTAAAGTATCTTTTAGGCTGAGGGTAGTGAGGGGTGACAGGGGGCGTGATCCATGTGGCAGCCTAGGTGGCTCGCGCACACCACTACACCACCCAAGTGAACCAGGGCGCGGACGGCCCACGTGGTCTAGAACACGGGGCTTGAACAAGCTTGTGAGCATGGGGGTGGATTAAATACTTGGGGGTGGGCAATCTAGCCCCACTACACCCTATGGGGCTTGGTTGAGATGCTTGATCCAGTGTCATGTCATCGTCTACGTGTCGGGTCTACGTGTCGGGTTCTGATTGGATCACTTGGGGCTCAACCAAGCCCCATTACCCCTAGCCTTAGCATTAGCTGAAAAACAATATGTGGAGATGCTTCGAATTAATCGCTCGTTTGTTTCATGGCATGATGTTAAAAATCAGAAAATTAATAATCTAGTATAAAACATCATAATGTCAACCCTCATAAGTTTCGTCTTGTTTCACTGTTTGATGGCATGATGTTAAAGAAACAAAAATATTGAATGAAAGAAACATCTATATATATTATCTTAATCCCAGTACAATCATGAATTAAATTTAAATTCAACCAATTATATAGTTAACAAAAGGCAGAAATATTTCATCTTGCCATTTATTCAAGAATTAAACAAAGAAATTACTCATCATTAAACTAATCAGATCTTGCCTCCAAGCCCAGCCTTTATCTTCTGAATAGTGTAAACATCTGTCTTAAAAGACAAAGCCAATACCTCATCATCAATAGTACTATTAAAAACCGAATTCGGAACTGAAATAGTTCCCGCATTCGCACTACCAAAAGCGGACACCGCGAACGCTTCATACTTTTTATCACTGTTATACTGAAAGTGAACAAGTCCTTTTGGGAACACAAAAATATCACCCGTTTGAAGAGTCTGTGTGAAAAGTTTATTGGTGGTGTCAACGAACCCGACTTCTAAAGTACCGTCGATAAGGAACAAAAGTTCGGATGCGCGTGGGTGCGTGTGGGGAGGGTTCACTGAGTTAGGTGGGAAATCAAGAACCGCATAGGACACACTTTGACCATTTAAAGCGGGGAATTCGGCCATGCTTGCTTTCAAAACTTTGAAAGATTTAGGCACAGGGGCATCTAGTAACACCCGCATGCCGGTATATGTGAAAAAGTTCCCATCAACGGTTGTGTTGCCTGGTGGAAGTATGAAATCGGAGAGAATGTCGGGATCACCAGCAGATGATTCATGGATAGCTGATAGTATTATGGCTATGATAAAGAACATGGTCTTCATGATGGCTATTGGAAATGGGATTAGACTCTTTTTATCTTGATTGTACAATGAATTACAAAGTATTGATTTATAGGTGTGTGAGGCTGTACTGTTAAGGACTGATTGATAACTACAATGACCTTGTTTTGGAAATACAATGTTTTGTGTGTAACACAACAATTGCCAACTGGAAGTTTGCAGGACTTAGTAATTAGTGTTGGTTAATAAGGATTGAATATACAAAAAAGAGTTATTGTGCAAATGATGTTTATGATGCTTTAAAATTACAATATGATGTCCTGTGTGATCTTAATTCTAAAGTCATTAACAAAAATCGACTACAAACATAAGCCATTCAAAACACAAAAATATCCGCTACAAACAAGTACAAATATAGGAACAATCGTATTCACAAATGCACGGTACATTCAAATGGAATTTTACATAGACAAATGTAGTAAAAGCAATGTTAAGGCGGTGGTTACAGCGATCAAAAGCCTATCTTGTTGGCGCCTGCTACAAGTGGTGGCAGTCTTGTGATGGTTGTTCTGCTTAGCAGCGGCTCCTGAACCAGCAGCATATACGGGTATGACCGCCCCACCCCCTCGTCGTGGCGTGGTTCCTCCAGTCGAGCTCCCACCACCACCACTGCCTCTTGCACTAGCACTAGCGCGGGCAATTTTGCTTTGGTTTACAGCTTCATATATGGGTTGGTTTTCTGCAAAATCCAGTATCCACTTCAGTAATTTATATTAGACCCTTAAACAATAACCACTCAAATATTGAAAGTTAAATTATATTTATAGATAGTATATTCCTGTTATTCATTTCCTTGTTAATAAACTTATATTTAGGAAGTGTCTCTGTATATATGCTGTAACACTTTTATCAATGAGAATATATCGTTTCATTCAATCTCTTATATGGTATCAACCAGGGGTCCACTCTAGACCCTAATTCATTACCGCTGCTATTCCAATCCGATCTCCCACTAAACTGCAATCACTCTTAATCTCTTCTCCCTTATCTACCATCTGTGCTGTCAAACTCCATCAGCCGCGAATTATGTTTGCTTCCCATACCCAACCCTCTACTATCAACCGAAACTCTCCCAAACAATGGTCCTCTCGACACAACACGATTGGACTCCTACCAACTCCTAACCCTGTTGTTTTACCTTTCCAGGAAAGTGCCAATATTGTGGCACCAAAGGCCACACCCTTACTTCGTGTGATGTCTTTAATAAGCATTATCCAAAAGTTGTGCTACCAGTTAATGCACAGGGGCAACCACAAGCCAACATCATGGAAGTAAACAACACCAATGCCTCATGGTTATTTGATAATGGAGCATCCCATCACATCACTAATGACGTCAATGTCTTCTCTCGCTCCACCCCATATGATGGTGCCGAGGAATTAGTCATCGGTGATGGTTCATCTCTCTCTATCACTCATGTTGGTTCAATTACTCTTCATTTTTCCAATTTTTCATTTGTTCTAAATAACGTTCTTTGCGTCCCCACTATATCCCGTAACATAATTTCCATTTCTCAATTATGCATTGATAACAGCATACTAGTTCAGTTCTTTTTCAAAAATTTTGTCATTAAGGACTACCAAACCAACACTCCTCTTCTCCATGGAACAAGTAGCCATGGCATATATGAGTTTCGTCCCACTAAGCCACCTCAAGTCTTCTTTTTGCAATTCAATAAAGATTTCCTTTGGCACCACCGCTTAGGACATCCTCAATCTAAAGTTTTAAAATATTTATCTTCTTTTGTTCCTTCACTTAAAACTTTTCATGATTCTTGTAATGTTTGTTGCATAAATAAAAGTCACAAACTTCCCTTTCATGCTTCTTCACTTACCTCTAACGCACCTTTACATTTGATATTTTCTGATGTATGGTCTTCGCCCGTCCATTCATATGACGGCCTTAAATATTACATAATATTTGTTGATCACTTCACCAAATATACATTTATAAGATAGATTGGAAATCATAACATTTATTTTTTTTATCTAAACATTTTTTTCTGTAATTTATTACCTCTAACATCAGATAAGAAATCATATTCTCACATCGTTTTTGCATTGTTCTCATTTTCTTTCTCATCATTCATATTGATGAATACGTACATCGATTTCAATCTCTAGGCTCTGCCGATTTTATTTGTATTCGTGAACCATTTATGAATACGTTCATTTTAATAATGAACGAACACAAACATAAAATCTCGTTCGGTAAGCGTTCATGAACCGTTTGTGAAAACATTCTTTCCTAATCAGACGAACATGAACAAGGTCTTATTTGTGTTCGTTCGATTCGTTTACACAACTGCTTCAAGGAGTAAATTAATTATGGCCGCTTCAAAGAGTTTGGCCTTGCCGCCTTGGTTTCTTATACACTTTGAGAAAAATAAGAACACAAGAGTATATAATAATAATCAAAGTAAGAAGATTTGAGTATATAAAACTCATGTATATTATTATCGTAAACTTATAAATAGAAATATTCATGCCTCAATCCATGGGCAACTCAATATTTGAAAGACGAATAAACTTTTGATTTTATGAAATGGGGAAGATTTAACGTACAAATGAAATTAACGTGTTAAACGTGATAATCAAGTAAAGTAATTATGTATTTACATCACAGAATAATTACATAATTACTCTACTTGTATATATTATTTATACACGAGTTATTTGGCTTTAAAGATAGAGTGAAAATTATATTTAACTTAAGAACAAAAGTTAACATAATATAGGATTTTCTCTTAACTTTTAAGTTAATAACAAACACCAATTAATTACAAGATTATGGATAAATCAAATTCTATATCAGTTAATTATTAAATTATGTAATATTACTTTTTATAATTTTAAGACTTTGTAATTGATGTGTTTGGCCTTCCTCCCTCCACCCACACACTTCTCTCATATCTAATTAAGTGGTTAAGAGTTAAAAAGAAAAAAATAATAGGATAAAGATGCCCAAGTTGACTTCACAAGTCTTCAAAAGTTCAACATAGATATGAACTTTCACTCACTAGGTTTTGGAGAATTTGAACTACTTGCTACAAGTGTAGCCGGTGAGTATAAATAACAAAATATTGATCGTAGAGTGGTAAAATGACAAAACTACCTCCCTAAAACTTCAAGACTAAACACACATCCACAAAACCCAAAATTATGCATACACACATACACACACACGGAGTACCTGAGTACTTGTTGGCAAGGTGAGAAAAGGATAGAGCAGGAAAAGTGAAGCTGATGAAGACAACCATGAGAATCAGCAACATCGGTTTCATAAGACCCATATTTCCTATATATCTTTGTCTATGATCTCAATTCGAATGCTTTATCTTCTTAACCACTTCCCCTTACATTTATACACAACACGTGTAAAACCAAATGTTGAAAAGAAAATGTACGTTTAAAGCACTTCAAGATTAATTTTTTTTTTTTTAAATATATTCTTTAATTAGTATTCAATAACAAAAAATAATGGGCCTAGTAACGAGAGAAATATTAAAATATATATTGAGAATATAAAAACTTATATTTGGGTTGGATATGAGATTAAATAAAAGAAAATTTCATATGGGTTTGTGATCATATTGACACCCTTACTTAATACTAATCGATAAACTAGAATAATCTTTAGGTGTGCTCACGGGTTGGTTGATTTCAAACCGTCAAGGGCGAAGCTCTATGGGGATCAGGGGTGGCCCCGGCCACTGCCGTTTTCTTCGTTAGTAGGGTAAATTTCGTGATTTTTCTTGAAAATTCTTATAGGTATTAAGCGCGGTTACCTCCAATGTATTTTTCCAAAATGCTACTGGTCACCACTGATTTTTTTATATAAATATTATTATCGTTTGTTTTTTTTCTAAAATATCGCAATATTTATAAACAAAAGTTACAAAATAGTAGTCGAATAATAAAAGATTTGTTTTTATAAATATTTTAAGTCTTTGCAATTCTTCTTCTATGTATTCACCCATAGGGATGAGATCGGTACCATTTGGATACTGGTACCAAAACCAAAATATTCGGTTCAATACCGGTATTGAAGGTAAAATTTGAGATATACCGGTGCTAAGACTCAAAACTTTGGTACCTATTCAGTACCGACGGTACCAAATATGTACCGATTTCGGTACCGGTACGGGTACCAATACTGAATTTGCTTATCCCTACTCACCCTTCCTTACGCATTATCATGAATATTTTAAGTCTTGTTTGGTTAAAATTATTTTGTTTTTTTTATCGTAAGAACAATTTTTTTGAGTATATGAAGAAAAATTAGATACATAGATGTCATATTGTTTGATCCGACCCGACCCGAATCGCCGACACGAACCGAATCGTCGACCCAAAAATTTTTGAGTTCATGACTTCGGTCACCCCCGTGACTAAGCCCAAGCTTCGCCACTGCAAACCGTGAAACTATTTAATTACTAGCCATCGGTTTGGCTTTACGATGATTTTTGTTATAAACTTTTGATCGGTCGGTTTCAACGCTTTCAACTCGTAACAAACATTTTGGTTTTTGGTTTTCAATTTTTCAAGCCAATTAAAACCATAATGAAAAGATTGGTTTTCATCTCTAGGAAATGGATGTGTTTCTATAGTATCTTCCAATTTCCATTGCCATTCCTAAGCTGATAAATGCTTATGACTCGTCATTGTCTATAACAATTTCATTAGTGCGGTAATAATTTAAAACATAGCATCGGTGTTTTTATTTAAATGGACAAAACCCGTTACTAATGATTTGAGTCATGGTTTAAACTAAAATTCATTAAAACTAGACCGTAAACATCCCTAACAATCTTAATCGAAAAGAGCCAATGAAATATAATTTTCTCATACATGCACATAACCAAAAAATAACCAGAAATGATGGCACTAGAAAGATTTAGGTCCACGGCTACTAAATACCAATAAGAATTAAGTTTTATGTAGCTTTTACGAAAAGAATAAACGTTTAAAACCCCTTTCAAGAAGAAAATAATGGTTTACGTCTGAAAAGCACACAAAAGATAAATGACCACAAATTCTTTGGATGGGCTCATGGGCCCATGATATCATTCTCCCTTTGATAACCACCACTATCTAATATTTAGCCGGCAATGCCGTGACCATTTTTGCTTGGAGTGGCATAAGACACGTTTTGTTTTCAGTGTGATAATTTATTTGTGCATGGAGTGTAATTTAATTTTAATATAAGTAGTGACAAAAGAGAAAAAAAAATTAGACATGATTTAAATATCACATACAGTTATTAATATATTAAACTGTACGTACCTAAAGTATATAATATAAGTTTTGCTTAACATGTTGTGAATGAATTAGTAAATTAAGTTCGCTATATATATATATATATATGAAGTTTAATATATTTGAACTTTAGTTGTGAACTTATAATAGAGTTGGTAAGGTTCTTTATATATATATATGATTTAGTTTATTTGGATATGTTAACAATTTAACATATTAACATTAAAATATGTTATTAAAATATGAGGTACCTGTTTTATTCCACTTTATCTATGGTTTGAATTATTATGTTCAATTCTCTTTACATTGCCACATGCATGATTTTATTTTGATAATGATTGTTGTGGCATATGTATAAAAGTGATTAGTAAGTATATATTGTTTTAAGATAGAGAGAAAGATATATAAATGAGGGTAAGATATGGTTCATTTGGCTTACATGTGTTACCAATGCGTGATTTACATTTGCATCAGAAATTAAGTTTTTTATTCATAAGTAAACTAGATGTTTCAGGAAGTGGATAAATGTTAGTTAACTTTTGCTACTAAGTTGGAGTAAAAGTATTGTTATACTCCTATGTTTATAAATGAACTAGGATTTAGGACCTGCGTTCGCAACGGAACCATTGAATCGAACAAAAACATACATCAAAACGTTAAATCACGAACGCGTTGCGAGTTGATACGAATTCATCCTTTATCATATTATGGAATTGGAACTAAACAAAAGAAATAAGTCTGTCAATGCCAAAATACAACAAATTATCATATGTAAACCGACACCTTATGGTTGTGAACAGATGCAAATTCTGTTAGTATCGGTGGCACCAACATAAATTCGTACACATAGATTTGTAAGAAAAAAACATATTTTAAAGGCGCAAACATATTTTAAAGGCGAAGCGTTGATATAAAAACATGTGATGATTGGATATTTAAATCATGATAAAAGTTTCGGTCATTTTAAGACCAACTATAAGAAATACAAAAGGCAAAGTTAAACAATAGTTTAACCGACAGATAAAACATGTAAAACCGACACTTATCCAAGTTTAAAGTTTAATTTTATAGTTTGTTAAATTTTGTAATTAGTTGAAAAAAAGAAAGGTATAAATCTCTTTTTTTTTCCAAGACCAGCAAGCATAGAATGCCTAGGTACGCCGTACGGAATGACACAATGACAAAAGACCACCGCCAATTGGCCCAACCCAGCAGTATAGAGCCCTTAAGTGCCTCTAAGTTATCTCCAGTCCCAGGGGAAAACCCACTGGTGGTAAAACCCGGATACCCTCAGGATCGAACTGGATATCACAAATATCTTAATCTTTCTTAATTGAGCCACCCATGCCCCCTTATTTTTTAAAAAGTTAGAATATATATAAATATAGAAAACAAATATATAGTAAAAGTTAATTAATAAGAAAATTATTATGTAATACAAAGAAGAAGTTTGGTGCCGCAAGTGCCCTAGGGGGCCACTTTGCGGCACCGAACTGATCACAAATTTTGTTTGTTTTTTTTTGTTTTGTAGTTTAGTCATCGTAACGATGTAACGATAACCGACCAAACGTCAATTTTTTTTGTCGTTCTATTTTTTTGTCTTAGTTTCGGATCGACAACGGTCGTAACTAACGTAACGTAACCGACTGAACGTCAAATATTTTTGTCGTTTTTTTTGTTTTAGGTTTGAGATCAACAACGGTCGGGTTTTACTAACGCTCGATTTTTACCAACCGTCGTCACCCCGTCGGTTCACCTCAAGTTTTATAAATTTTTGTTTTATATTTCGTTTTAATTATAGTCATTAACGCATGTCAACAAAACAAACCGAATTCGCGTCGATTTACCGGCTCAACTTTTGGAACCTGCAACGTTTAGATTTTACCATTGTCCGAGTTTACCAACCTGCCCAGCGCAACGCGCTGGGTAAAAATCTAGTTAAATATAATAAAATATTAATAAATTAAATAGTATTGGAGGAGAAAATCCCCTTTGTAATATATATATATATATATATATATATATATATATATATATATATATGTAGGATAGAGTTATTTTAAAAAGAAGTAGTTTCCTAGGAAGACTATGAATAAATCATAACCATCGAATCATGTTAATCAATTGTTGAGATTTAAAATAATAAAAACCGACATAGTTTCCTAGAATTACTCTTTCACCACTATAATCGACATAGTATTCTATAATTATTCTTTAACCATAGGTTGTAATGCCACATGTCAAAAATCTATTGGTTCTTACCATTCTTAGGAAACTATTTATTTTTATTTGAACTCTTTTCTATATATATATATATAATTATAACTTTATGGGTCCCATCTTTTTATTAACAAATCCGATTCATTCCGTCGTCGACCATCTCATCCTCACCTAAAACAATTTCAGGTCAGAATTAGTTTGAGTAGAACTATTCGTTAATTGTTAGTGTATATATAGTGATATTCACTTTTATATGTCAATCATGTTAAAACTTGATGAACCCTGAAACGAGGCATGGACTCAATGTCACACCGTGCCAAAGGGGTCTGGTTGTTTTACAGACAAATTGGTATCAAGTGTAAGCAGCGAAATATTATTGATAAAAATAAGTTACAATGTTTGCACCAAGAATTTATGACAAGTTGTAACTACATAACTATCTTTTCTCTGACACTGTTGCAATTTTGTGGTTGGTTCTACTAATCTTCTTGACATCTAATCTTCATAGTTCATGTTCAGCATACGCATCTATCCGTAGGCATTCTCATTACAAAGTCGGTCCTTCTGTTGGCTTTCGGGTTACCGTATGACCATCAAAGCTATCCAATTTATTTATATTAATAGCATAGTGTATCATGTTTGAAATATCAGGTCATGGTATTAGAAAAGTTAACAATACCGTGTATCACCGGTGTGATCGATTTTTAATGATATGTCTAGGAAAAAATAGTTTTTATAAATGAACACTTATATAATTAAAACTTCTTATTTTTCCGAAATATGAATATTATGAAATAGTTTATATTCAGATCTTATATCTCGATAAGTTTGGTGTTTGTGCAGGTTTGGTCCCCATACCTTCGTTTAGCGTTAATTTAGGAAAAACTCGGGTTCAAGACTTCGTTAATTTTTGGAGAATAAGAAAACACTCAAATCATGGTTTTGTCCCACTTAAAATTACACAATAATTAACTCAGGGAGTGAGCCTAGGGCTCGTATGCCGTATGGGTAGTACTATTTGGGAGACCCCACACATAGTGACCTTATGTAGGGTAAACCACACTGAGGTCTGCGGGTCGTTGCAACATATGACCTAAATGTTTGGATTATTGCTTGGCAGAGTAATAATCGGGGACGGGCGACGTTCGGTTATAATTCGAGGGGAGGCTTATGATCAAATGCATGATTGATCGTGGGCTTGATTGGTATGCACCATGCTTTGTACTTATATACACGCAAACTTGCACACTTTTATAAATTAACTCTTTTATGTATATGTGAGCATGTATTATGGCACCTTATGGATAGTAATTGGGATTAGCATTATAATGAGTATGCAAAAGGATAGAGTGGTATGTCGAACATGAACAATGGAAACCGGATGCCAAGAAGATTAGTAGAACTAATACAAGATCGAAGTAGTGCAAGAGATTAGATATTTGTGTAGTTACACCTTGTCTTATGCACATAATACAAACTTTGTAACTTATTTTCATCTATAGTATTTCGCTGCTTATACTTGGTACCAATTTATCTGTAAAACCACCAGGTCTCCAAGGCAGGGTGTGACACTCGATTGCTAGTATGTCATAATAATGTATATAAATCTGTAGATACTGTGAGCCAAGAGATATACATAGATGGCGTGGTCTTGTTTAAAAATCACCTATATATACCACATATACACTTGTAAAGCTAAAGATGCCGAATCCATGGCTTTGCTTAAATGACTCGAATAACCCAAACCAAATGATTCAGTCACCGGTTTCTCGCTTAAACCTTTTTTCTTTTATTAAACAAAAACCAAACTAAAAACATTACACAAATCAATCCTATTTATAGTTTTAACCCCAAGAGACATCAAAACAAACCTCTAAGTTGGGCTCAGAAAACTGTGGACCATCATATGCCCAGCCCAAGTCCGGCTCCAAAATCCGACCCGGATGATACTCCAAACCCTAGCTCGGATATATAAATACAACGACGCAACTTATTTTCGTCCTGTTTGCAAACCCTAGCCGAACCAGAGCTCATCTTAACTGATAGCCTCATGGTAAAATAACAATACAGTATTCAAATCTATGAGAATCTGTTTCTTATTATTAGTAACATATTACATTGAAATTATACTTATACTCTGTTGTTTGTTTAGGCGCCGAAGAAGGAGAAAGCACCCCCACCGTCATCCAAGCCCGCCAAATCTGGTGGCGGCAAGCAGAAGAAGAAGGTTATTGTTCGATTTCCCTAATTTTTTATTGCATATTTGCTATAGTTTTTGTAGAGTATGTTAGGGTTTCAGTTTTTGAACTGTTGAATTAGATTGCACATTGTGTGGTTTAGCATTTGTTATCTGTTGGTATAAGAGCATGGATTTAGAAATGATGATTTTTTTTTGTTAAATGAGTGTTTTTTGGTTGGTTTGAAACCGGTGTGTTACATGATTTGGTAGAATTTGTCTAGTTTGGTTTAAATTGTGTGATGCTCAGATTGTTATGAATTTTAAAACTAATTGAGATTCCATCATAAAACATAAAATTGTGATTGAAATCAGTTACAAAGCTAAAAAAAATTCAGAATTGATTACTGAGTTCTGATTTATGATGGATTATAAGATTCGGTCGTGAAAACATTGGCTGGTTAAGTTAAATGAACCTTAAAGATTCTTGATTTGAGTTGTTTTATGCTTCAAATGACGCTTAAATAGTAGTGATTTGAGTTCTCTGATTTATGTTGGATTTTAAGATGCGGTCGTGGAAAACTTTGGCTGATTTAAGCTAAATAAAAGCTTAAAGATTGTTGATTTGAGTTGTTTTATGCTTTTAATGTAGCTTATAGATTGTTTATTTGAGTTGTTTTTCTTTCAAATGAAGCTTAAATGTTGTTGGTTTGAGTTCTTTTTGCTCAAAGTGAAGCTTAAGTATTGCTGTTTTGAGTTTTTTTTGCTATAAATGAAGCTTAAAGATTGTTGGTTTTAGTTGTTTTTGCGTTAGGTGAAGCTTAAATATTGTTTGATAATTTGATTTGCAGAAATGGAGCAAGGGAAAGCAAAAGGAGAAGGTGAACAACATGGTTTTGTTCGACAAGGCAACATACGACAAGCTTCTTTCTGAAGCTCCTAAGTTCAAGCTCATCACTCCTTCAATCTTGTCAGACAGATTAAGGGTACAACCAAATTTTATTTTAACAGTGTTTTATGTAGCTATATTATGTGGGAGTTTCAAGTATAAAGTTTAAAGCTGATGTATTTTGTTTTTCTTTTCAGATTAATGGTTCGTTGGCGAGAAAAGCAATCAAGGATTTGATGGCAAGAGGTGCTATTAGGATGGTATCTGCTCATTCTAGTCAACAGATCTACACCAGGGCCACTAATACTTAAGATCTTAGCTGCTGGTTTTCTCCAGCAAGGCATGGTTTTCTTGTTTTGATTCTTGAGTTTTGTTTTTGTTTATCAAGAGTTTATTGTGTTTTGTTTTGGGCTATACTTTTGTGTTCTTCAGACTGTTATGCTTTTTTATGAGATTCACTTGTGCCCATGCACCTAGAGCCAATAGGTTTCTAACCTGTTTTTGGTTGATGTTCATGTGATCATGTCCCGTAAATTTAAAGCCTAAAACTAGTCGATTTTTTATATGTTGCAGCAATTGTAGCTTATTATATGACCCTTGAACCAACACTTGATAATCTTAATGTACTTAAAGGTCTCGCAGCTTAAACGCTAAAATCATGACCTCTATAACCCAAATGATGTATAACATGAGAATTTGATGAAAGTAGATGTCGGCCGGTTCTTTTACGACATTGGAAATCGCCATGGTGTCGTTTTGAAAGCGGGTATGTTTGGACTTGTGAAATGAAGTTGATAACAATAATCTCAGTAAAATAGGAGTATAATCTTTAGCTTTTTATTCACTACAAATTACAATTGCCTTACATTACAATCAGTATATCAATAATCTAATTCTAGCTGTAAATCACTTGAAAGAAGCACACATGTAAGAATTATTACAAAGCTGTGTTGTGCTTGTATAGGGAAACAAAGTCACTGGCCTTCTTGTTGGCAATTTAGGTATCTCTGTCTCAAAATTCAAGTACTCCATCACTTCCGCCATGTTCGGCCGCCCCGCATTCTCTTTCAATGTGCACAATAATCCGATCTCTACAAGCCGAATCGCCTGGTCCAGGTTCAACACCGGACCCATCTTTACATCAACAACCTTTTCCTTCTCATTCATCTCATGCATGGTCCAAGCCCATTGCAACAGGTCCGAGTCTAACGCGTCACTTTCAGGGTCAGATTCGGTCCTAGACCTGTACCGGTTTCTACCAGCTACAACCTCTAGTAGCACCACCCCGAACTCAAAAACATCGGTCGGTTGACTAATCGACTCCATGAACCGGTTTGATTCTGGACCGGCCATTACAAATCCGAAATCTCCAAGCAAGGCCCGAACACTAACATCAATAAACACACTACTTGTTTTCACGTTTTTGTGAGCTCGTTTTTGCGAATGAAGGTAGTTTAACGCATGAGCCACGTCTCGAACCACCTTGAGCCGCCGGCTCCAAGGCAAGACACCGTTTCCGTAAAGCCAATCGTCCAATACCCCATTCGGTACGTAATCATAAACCACCATGGTCTCTTGGTGATCAAAGCACCACCCTCTAATGGGCACTAGATTGGGGTGGCGTAGCTTGCTCATCGCCTTGATCTGCTTACACACGTGCCGCCGGTTAACACCACTCGACTTGAAATACTCAACCGAAAACCGCTTCACCACCACATGGCACCCGTTCAACAAAGTACCATGGTATGTTTCACTTCTTTCATCATGAGCCACCTTGTGTAGCTCGTCAAAACAACGAGTCGCCGTTGAAACCTCTGAAATCGTGAACCGCCTTGGTTTGTTTGGCGGTCGAGGCCGCTCTTTCACCTCTGACAGCATAGCCACCGCGTTCGACTTCTCCGTACCCCGCTTGCGGTTGTAGTACAAACTCACAAAAGCAACAACCGCAAGCAAAACCACCGACATGAATATAAAGAAACCGTTCAAATCACCACCACCTCCACCGCCACCGCCTCCATTGCCTCTAACGAGTCTGCTTTCACATGTTTCTAGCAACGGTACACGAAGCGAGGCTCGACTAGTTGAAGTAAAATTCCACGAAATTAAGTTATGTATTTCTGTAAAATTTCCTGTCGAAGCCGAGAACCCGACGAACATGTACTCGTTTAAAAACTCCGATATATCGAGTTTTCCTTTGAAAACCGGTTTCGAAGGATACCCACGATTTTCGGGACCCATCCGAATACTCAAAACCCGGTTTGGGCCTTGATAATCAATCCAAGCTCTTTGTATTTCACCATTTTTCAAATCCAAACCGAACTCGGATACATTAATTGTGATCGTCGAAACAATCGAACCCAAATTAATCCCGATATGGTTATCGTTCGGATCCCCAAACTCGACATTCTCCCTCGTGTCGAATTCGATCCCAACCGCTTTATATTCCTCAGCACACGCATCATTTAGCATACCTAGCCACGGGCCGGGCCGGCCCACGGTGAACTCATCCGGTGCTAACATAAACGTAAACCCACTCCCACCACCGCTACCACCACTACCATCACCGCCTTTCGACACATTCGACTCCACGGTTTCAAGTTGAAACGAGAAAGTCGCTTCAAACGAAGCTGGGGTTCGTGTAACCGGGTCGAAGACCCGAACCGGGTAAGCATAAATAGCCCGGCCGGCCAAGTGTTTAAGATCAACATCAATATCTTTTGGGTTTTTATCTGGTATTTGAATTCGACCGGTTTTGTCCACGGTTGAGCTGCCTAAAAGCATGATATTATGACCCGAATTGGGGGAGTTAAAACCGGGGAAAGAAAAGTGTTTTGTGACGTTGATGGCAACTCCGTTTTCGGGTTTCTTGTGACCGGTTGATTCGACATGAACGAAGAAGATGATGAGTGTTATGAGGGTTGGAAGAAAGATGGTGTTGGGTGCCATTGAAGAATATTGAAGGTTTGATTATTGTTATAAACGTATTTGTGAATGATTAGAGGTGTCAATTCGTATGTATATATGAAGTTGTGGTGGTGAGTATCGAATACAAGATGTGGTCATGTTTTCGGCGGGAATGATTAATAAAAGACAAACGAAGATGATAATGTACCGGTTTATATAATATATAATTTTATACGACAAGATAGTCTTTTAAACATTCAAAGATTCAGGGTCTGGCGTCGTAGAAAATTTTAGAGGTGCGGAAAAGCAACCAGATCGGTTTTAAAACCAGTATGGATCGACTCAACAAAATCAAAACCGGTTTCACTTGAACTGGTTGCAAAATAAATTTTGGATCAGGGTTGAAACCGATTTGGAGCCTAAAGTTGACTTGAAATCTTATATTTGATTTGTTTGAAATATGTACACCGAAATCTTATATTTGATTTGTTTGAAATATTGTTTGGATTATGTTAAAGCAACAATGGGCTCAATGATTGCTGATTGCTAGAAGGTCCAAGATACACACAATCAGACAAACAAGGATATATTTAATGACTTTATAATATGAGTAGTGGAAGTTAAGGTTATATCACATATGTAGGTAAGATATCATATAAGATTTTGAAAGGTTGATCAAAATGGTAGTAGGCAAAAAAATTGATGAGGTGGACAATCATGTTGAGTTCTTCAACCTAATATTCAAAAGCAAATGTTTGGTGTTAGGCTAACATGTTTGGTTTTGCCAACCTTAAATTATTTATTAGTGATTTTTGAGACCACAACACGCATGAAAACTGAATAACTAAATCGTAACCAAATTAACCAATAAAATTTGACAGAATTAACCAATCCGAATTCAAAAACAATGGTTTGGTTAACCATTTTATAAGAACCTACTTTTGTCGGTTGGTCTCAGATTTGTTGTTTGTCATTAACCGAACTGGACTGAATGTCATGAATGTGAAATAAATGGAAGTACCACCCATGCTTCTCCGTTATACCGCCAATGTTCTAGTTGTATTTAATTGATATAATTATCTTTTTTTTATTATTATTTAGTTACTTAATGATAACTCACGTGTTTTTCTTCCTACTCCTTTCAGATTAAGGGGGTGTTTGGATGAGCTTCTAAAACTTGTTTATTTGTTTTTTGAAAAAGTAAAAGGTGTTTGGTAAAACAACTCTAAAAGCTTCAAAATGGAGCTTTTCAAAAGTTGTTTTGCTTTTCAAAAAACAAATAAGCAAAAAATAAAATTATAAGCTCACCCAAACATCCCCTTAAGTATTGCAACATATCTAATTGAAGAAGCCAAGGATGCTGACTTAGGTGCCACAATCAAACATAAAAGTTTTTAACATTTGTCATTTAAATAGAGGCCCAAGGCTACATGCCTACATACAAAAAATCTTAACCACTCTTGATTATTTAGCCCACTGATTCTTAGTTAAAGTACACCAAAAATTAGCCCAACACATGTTTAGCTCGTCTTTGAGTTTATAAAAAAACCTTGTGCAAATATAATTTTTTTTTCTAAATTTCAAACTAATGTTTTAGGGCTTTTGATTGAAATGAAGATACGAGTCGATTGATGTAAAAATAGCTCGAAACGGTGATCCAAATAACTTGATTTTTGTTAATTATAAGTTCAAACACTCGAATTGAATCATTGTTTCGTCGTTTTGGAGCACCATTTCGAACTAAGATTTACATAAATAGACGTGTATCCTCCTTCCGATCAAAAACACAAAACATTAGTTTGAAATTCGAGAGATTAAAAAATTCTATAGTATGAACAGTGATTCTCCAAATTTACTCTCAACAATAACATTTTATCTTTCGTTTACTCACCCACAATCTAAAATATAGAGGTCATCCTCACATACTATATAGGAAGCTAGTAGGAATGCTCTAAGATATATCTTAGCAGTAATTTGATAGCTTGTTAATATTACATCAAGAGACTATATTTGAATAAGTTAAAAAGCCTCTTACCCGGTCAGATTTATAAACATGTTAAGTGAAATCTCTGAATCAATCCTCTTAGTAGCTTAGATGATTGGCTTCAAAAATCCTCTAATTGACCAAATTAACAAACTGATCCAAACTTTATAGTCGAATAAGCTGATTGGTTTCTATTAACAGAAGTTTTTAGGTTATGCTTCGATGAGAGAACCAAGCCAAGCTATGTACAACTATTGATCTTAATATCAGTATTAACTAGTGTTATACCAGGCGCGTTGCGCCGGGAAGGTTGGTAATATCCAGACGATGATAAACCCAAACGTTGTTGGTCATGTGCGTTGAGGTGGTAAGTCGATTTAACTTCGATCGGTTTCGGCTAAGTGCGTTATAATACTGGAACTAAAAACCAATAATAAAAAAAAACATATTAAATTTGATGTGGATCAATTGAGTGGTATTAGTCGGAAACACTGGTGGTGAGTCTACGCAAATTCAGCTCATTTCCATCACATTGGTTACGGTACCAAAATTAAAACAAAATGCAGTGAGTCTACGCGAATTTGTTCGGTTTCTGTTGTATTTGTCACGGTACCGGAACTAAAACAAAAAGTAAATAAAATTCAACAACCAATACGGTGCCGCCGAGTGGGCGAGCACTTAGCGGCACCAAAGTTTGTAATTGTATTATATAATAATTAATACTGATAACAATATGATATTAACATTAATAATACTAATTATTATTACTACAACTATTGTTATTATTACTATTATATATTTTGTTATAACTAATATCATCCAAAAATCTAAAAGGGCTACGTAAAGATACAGGAAATATAGATTTTAATTCGGAATCAAGTAAACATCTTACTCCAAAGTTTCAACTGGTTATTCAAAATGAAGATTTAGTCATTTAACTCCAGTCAAACTAGATGACTTGGTCATTATTAATATGTATTATGTGTTTAACTAAATTACGGTAGATACATCCATTTACGTGTGCCTTAGTAAATGTAGTGTGTTGCTTCAGCTCATCCTAGCGGTTTAGTAAGTTCATAACTCGATCATGTGTAAACGGGATTAGTGTTCATGGTAAATGGTCAAAAAAGCACCAAGTTTTATGCACGATAGCGACATTGATCAATTTTCAAATGTTTTGGATATAGACATGACTATTTTATCGTTTCTATACAAAACGTAGTTGCTAGGTATGTTAATCAATGATTCAACTTTTGCTTGTTTGAAGACGGTTTATAAATAAATAAAAATACATGATTTAGTAGTCGCACATTATACTTAAATTACTGAATAATTTATTAATTCAATAACATTTGAAATATGGACCATGTGGATTGTTAAGGCTTGGTTATTTTCAAACTAGATTACTAAAGTGGTCCTTGTAATGCGTTTAACTTAATTATGTGATATGTTCATATCTTAATGTCTTTATATTTGTAGCGTGTTCCTTTAGATCATCCTGGCGGTTCATTAAGTTCAAAACTCGATCTATTGAAAACATGACCAATATTTCGGCTAAATTGTTTAAAAAAAGTACCATATGTTTTATGCACGAATCACGATTGTGGCGTTGATCGGTTTTCAAGTGTTTGGACCATGACGTGACCAATTATTTTATGTATACAAATACGGACATGATTACTAACATGTAATTGCAAACCGTGTTAACTACTAAGCACTAAGCAGTATCATACTTCTCACTAATACAACCTCAGCATTTGTAATTCATATATGTTGTACCATCTCATGAAGAGTTAGTAACATTTGTCCCAATCAATGTAATAGTTCGAAGCACATAAACACATTCCTTTGGTCTATTTTAGATACATTTTACAACTTTGTTTTCACATAAATACAATCTTCGTTCTGTATAGAACCTTTCTGTCTTATCCAATTACTTATTTCATATACTCACTAAATACTTTAATCTGATAAGAACGTAACTGGATTATCCTCTCTATATATGGTTGTGGTCACTCCAAGAGATACACGTTTAATAAGCATAAGTCTAGGCATACCAACAAAACTTTTAACAATAAGCTAAAACTAATTTGTTTGTAGTGTGGAAAGCATGGCTACTTAAAAAGAACCATGTAATTTTTTAAAATGTTTTGACAAACATATATGCCACACGTTGAGTAGCCACATATTCCTTACTTTTTATTTTTCTTTTTCTATTGTTTGTTCAATATTATTTTTTTATATAATAACTTATATTAGACTTATAATTTTTTTTTGTGCAATAACTTAAAAAATATTTTGTATTTAATATTTAATTAAATTCTTTTGTTGTTTACACTACATTTCAAATAAATTTTATTAACAACTAAACTATATCTAACGTATTTTATAGTCTCATAACATAAAAAAAGTATTATTTCGAATATAACTCAGCTTTCAATAAAACTTATAGTGATTGTAGACAAACCGAAAAATTAATAAATAAAGCAAAAATGTATATTTAGTTTTTTTTTTAATTCACATATTACATTCTTTTAAATAAATACTAAAATAAATATTAAATGAAAACTAAAAAGATGTGAAGAAAAGATAGATGCAGCTACACAAATTAATAGCAATATATTCATTTGTCAAACATTTTAAGAAAGGATCTCTAATGTCATCAGAAGCTTTCAAACATACTATTTCATAAAAACTTTCAAATTTCAACTGATTATATTCAAATGAAAATTTGATTCTAGTCAAATTAGATGACTCAGTCGTTAACTGAATGTCGAAATAATACCTCCAATCATCCATTAATGTATGTCTTTGTATATAACGTGCCTGTTCAACTCGTCCTAGCGGTTTATTAAATACAAAACTCAATCAAGTGAAAACTTAATCAACATTACGGCTAAATGGTCAAAAACAAGTATCACGTTTTATGCTCGACAAAGACATGACCAATTATCCTTTCTATAACCATAGCTGTTGGTTATGTTAATCAAGTGGTTCGACTTAGCTTGTTGTTGAAGACGGTATAAAAGTCAACACTAGGGTGCAAACGAACCAAGCCACTCATGAGTTACTTAAGTTGAATCGAACCGAGCTTAAATGAGCCTGAACTTGAGTCTAAATATAATTTAATTAATAAACGAGCCCAAACTAGAGATCAACTTAAAAAGCTCGAATATGCTTGCAACCCTAAATGAAACTTATATATTATTTGTATAATGTTTATGTGATATACCAAAAATATATTTGCATGATATTTGTTATGATATAAAAATAGTAATAAAATTAACTAAATAAATATATTATGTTATAAGAAAATTTAGAATTATAAATACATAACAAAAGATATATTAAAAACATACGTGCTTAAACAAGTCTAATCTCAAGTCTAAAACAAACTCGTTTAGTGTTAATATTCTATATACTTTCATCTTCACGTTATTTTAACATCTTATTGGATTTACATATTTGGGATTATCCTATCAAATATATGTTATTTTATAACAATCCGTGTGTTTATTTATCATGGTCAACTTTTAGTTGTATTCACACAAATATGAATAATCACATACAAATAGAGAGAGGAAAAAAAAACTTTTGAAATGAATACTAATGAAGGGCACGTTGGGTCGGTGTGTAAACACGTGTTTGAATTATTTATTATTGCAAATAACCATCAACTAGAAGACAAACAGAAAAAAATCCAAAACTAAAATCGGTAAAAGGCACATGAACAAAACGTAGTCCTTTTTTTTAATACCCTTTTCTGAATCGACATGTTCTGACTCTAACCCAAACTCGCCCGATTCAATCCATTTGTCGGTCCTAATCTATCAACATGTTTAGTGTTTACCAACTAAACACAATATGGAATTTTTTCCAAATTTTTATTCAATTATCAATTCAAATTCCATACATATAAAAGTTCTTAAAAAGAATTACATGAACCGAACGCAGCTGATAGCCTCTTAAACCTCTTAATAGTTAACAGGTAGTTTTAAGTCTGAATGATTAAGAGGTAACCATTAAGATGCAGTCTCTTAATCATTAAGAAACTATAAACTATTAAGAAGTAGTTTCTTAGTAATCATTAAGAGATTACCAAACAGCCCGGTCCCTTTTTATATGTGTGTTTATATGCAATATCAATTTTCTTGAAAGGGTGGCTAGAGGTGTAAATGTGTTGATCCGAGCTTGACATAAGCATATATATAACTTTGTATTCATTCAAGGTAGATATATGACAATTACAATTTCGTAATTATATATATTTTATATATATATCGTTATTAATGGTAGATTCATTTGGACTTTTGATCCTAATCAAACTTGACTTATAAGCTTAAATTGAGCTTGTTAATTTTATAAACGAGCTTCAACGTACACTTGATGATTTCAACTCTAGCGATATTGGAGAGGAGAGGGGCATAGTCTAGGGGGAAACGTAGTGATCGAATAAACATGTATGGCAATGTGCTTGGGAACTATGGAGATGAATGAAAGAGTTCCGTCCATCAATTTCAATAGTAATTTTTTAAAGCTAACTAGGAATAATTCATATAATAATAAAAAGATCCAATTACAGCAGAGAGGCAGATAAGCGGGTGACAAGCTGCGTTATCACCCCTTTTGAATGGCAAATCGATCGTACTGAAAACAAAGTTATCGTTCTTCGACGTCGTTGAGATACTGGGAACGACCTGCTGAACTATTTTCATAAACGTAGCAGCATCCGGGGCAAGACACCCAAATGTATCGAAAGCAAAATGAATGAAGGCGTGTTAATTCTCAACACATGCATTCTCGTGCTTAGCAATTTTTCCTAATTTTGCCTTTATCATAACCTGCCTAGCAACAAACTTGGTGTATCTAAGCCCGAGAAAAGGGGACACCCCAATAAGGTCCACACAGGCATCCGCCCTCCCAATTCAAACAAAACAATGTCCGCTGGTCGGAGAGTAGACCTTTTTTCACGCGAATCTTACAAGAAATTCGCATGAGCCTATTTTTTGACGAGATTCCCGCCCGTTTTAACACATCACAAAGGACATCCATGTCCAAATCATGTCTTTATTTAAACCACGTGAGGTCTTTGCAATGAACCGCATTGTCACCAAATTATCTAAACAAACTTCACTGCAGATCGGGCAGGCCTCATCAACTAGGAACATGGGGATCATTAAACGATGTTTAAGAATGACCCGATACTCCACTACTGACATGTGATGGCCTAACCCTTCTATGGTGATGACAACCAAAAACTTTTGAGCATGAGGAGTCTGAAGACATTCTAATATCGCTCTCTGACGAGTGGACATGCCAAACTTTTCACGCAAACTTTGGACAGTTTTACTATAAAGGGTGCTCGCCAAAGCATTTTGGGCTTTAGGGGGCGGTGACCTTATTAGCGACCCGCGAAGATCAAGATCGGGAATAGAGTTGTGCAAACAATCCAACGCACACCCAAAATCAGAATCTAACCTATCAACACCACAATCACGCAAAATGTGGTCCTGTAATTTCCAAGATTATGCTCTCGAGGCTACGAAAGCATATGTGGAAACATCCTCAGCTAAATATAACCCTAACCCACCAAAACGAATAGGGAGAGAAGCTAGTATCCATTGAAAATCTCCAAAACACGGACACGAACTACATGATCCTCAATCGTCGCTCGGAGCCCTTTGTAAAAAACAAAGACATCAACCTTAACAAACATAGGCTGGCATCTTCGAAGTCCAAACAACAACTTAGCCACCCCCATACAGGAGCGAAGCAAGAGAAGCTCGCATTGAGGGTCACACGGGCGAGTAAGACACCTCATTAGGTCCACTGCTTTTGAAGCTCTGGTAATGACCAAACAACTGATAAAACCGACGTCCCGGCTAACCGCACCTCCAAGGATTTTTACCCCTAACTCCGGTCTTCCAATCTCGATAGGAAATAAACCTACTTTAGCCTTTACCCCATTGCACGACGACCAAAATACTTCAGTCTTTTTAATATTAAGCTCAAGCCCCAAACTTGGCCCCTTGGATCTAATAATATCCAAGGCTTTAGCCACTTTAATGGCGTCTACTATAATCGTGTCATCATCTAAGTGCCATGCATGGAAAAGTAACTTGCAACCGTCTGGTACCCGATGAATGGGGGGGGGGGAGTGTAAGCTAATGCAAAGAGAAGGGGGACCTATAGGATCGTCTTGTTGAACCCCGGTAGTTGACTTAATTCAATCATTCCCTACATATAGCCTAGTCGGTTGCCCATAAAAAATTTAACCCATAGGGAAATAGATGGGCATCTGGCACGAACCTCCTGCAGGAGTGTGGTCCTATCCAATAGGTTGAAGACATTAAACAAATCTATTGTAAGCAAAGTCAACGACCAGACCATCAGAGTGGAACATGTTAAGAAATCTATTCACACTATGAAACACCGCCTCCGCTCCACTCGAAATAATGTATTGTCATTACCCACCTTAGCATCACAAAACAAACCGGCTGACACCATCTCCTCAATAACAATGTGAAGTCCTTCCATTGCTAAAATAACCGAAAGAGAAAGATGGTCTTTTTGTCTCATGCCTCTTTCTAAATGGAATTCCGTAGTACACCTTGAGTGTCTTTCATGTGCACGTGTACACCACCTTATTGATTCCTACACTTTTTATGCTTAAGGGCTTTACACCTCATCCTTCATCTATATATGTGTCATGTGTGTGTTTGTATGAATGTCATTATTTTATACGAGTAAAGTTAAAATAAATAGTAAAATAAAAATGAGAAGTGTGAAAAAGAATCTAATACATTGATCTTAAATATGGATAGTGGAGATTAATTTAAGAATAAAAATTGATGAGAAGGACATGAATGTTGTAACCCACTTATGATGATTTTCTCTCTCCACATGCAATACACATGTCAATTCATCAATCATTTTAAAACGTCTATAACTTTTTCATATGACATTTTTTTAGAAATTTTTTTTACCATAATAACATGCGTTGTTTTATCTTTAATATGAATATAATACTGTTACATGATAATAAAAAAAAGTTAGTGAATTTTTTTATATTGTGTTATTTGGTTGTCCGTTGTGTTTTTTAATTGAGTTTTTCTATGCATTGTGTTATAAATTTTGGTCATTATGTTTTCTAATTGGTACTCATATTAAAGATAAATTAAAACAAAGAGTACATCATTGTTTATTTCTGTTCGTCATTGTGTCTTTATACTCAACATTTGTCTTTATACTTATCATTGTGCTCAACTTTCACTTAAGTTGAGAAAAATACTATTATGTTCATTGTGTATTACGTTCAAGTCATTATGTAATATGTAGATTTCGTTGTGTTTTACGTTTTAGGTCATTGTGTTATATGTATTTATTATTGTGTCTTACGTTTCAGGCCATTGTGTTATATATTCATTATTGTATTTTACGTTTCAAGTTGATGTATACAAAAATATACATATTTTTAGCATCAAATAATCTCTAAAAACTGCAACTTCTATCGTATAATATAGTTAAAATAACTACTTATCATGTTAAAATGTATTTTCAGGTAAATCCAAGCCTTAAACGAAGAGAAACGAATGAAAAGACAAATAAAAACCAAAGAAAACAGCAAAACATGGGGGCTGTGTTTCAGGAAACATGGGGCTGTGCTTCAGGAAACACGGGGCTGTACTTTCAGGAAACATGGGGCTGTGCTTTTGGAAACACGGGGCTGTTGTTTTGGGAAACATGGGGATGTGCTTTTGGAAGCACGGGGCCGTGCTTCTGGTCACTTTTCAGAAAAGACAAAAAAATCTACAAGAAAATACAAAATAGTGAACAGCTGGACACGGGGCCGTGCTTTTGGAAGCACGGGGCCATGCTTACCTCTCAGAAACGCCAAAAAGAATGAGCACATGTCACTAAAAAGCACGGGGGCGTGCCTCAGGAAGCACGGGGCCGTGCCTACCTTCCAGAAACGACAAAAATAAATAGCACATGTCATTAAAAAGCACGGGGGCGTGCCTCAAGAAGCACGGGGCCGTTTCAACCTCACAGAACAAAACAAATCTGGCATATGTCATAAAAATGAACGGGGGCGTGCTCATCAATCACGGGGCCGTGCCTCACTATCCAGATTGCCTATAAATAGTGGCTCATGTTGCACTCATTTAGTGTGCCTTGAAAAGAATTATATCCGGTTCTCTCTTATAAAAACACACACTAACACTCACAAAGAAAAATAGTGAAGAGTTTGAAGGCTTTGAGGTCATCACCATCATCACCATCATTAAGAAGGAAAATTCATCTACATTTGGTTAGATCATTCCAAGTTTAATCATGTATTTGTTATCATCATTCATCTTAATGTTTGTCATTATGCTCATTATGAGCTAAACTCCATTTACCATCTAAAATCTATGAAGAAGCTTTGTTTTATTTGATGATTATATAAAACATGTGGTTTAGTTTGGTAAAGTACATGGTTATCTTACAATTATCTTTTGATGAGAAATGTTTCACCATCTTAAAATACTAATTCAAAGTTGGTGATTGTCAATTATATTGGCAATCGTTCATGATCGATTCATGTTCTTGAAAGATAGAAATACTTTGATATATTATCGAAACATGGATCCTTATATTGTACTTAGAAATGATGAGATATAAGTTATGATGTATTTCTCTAAGACTTGGTAATCCGAAAATGACTTTGCTTAGGATATCATGCTAGTTAAAGAAATCATATGTTAACGGAATGTGTAATTATAACCTACATAAATCAACCAAGGGGAGGTTGTGTGAGTTAACTACAACCACTCGAAGTTGTTAGGATTGGTATTTGAGAAATCAAAGTCAATTCTAATCATTCTACTTTACCAAATGCTTGTCTACTTAAATTGACATTCTCAGGGTAGCATGCTATTAAGCATAGGATGGACTTGAAAATATGCATGTTATTATTCATTATGTCATAGAATGTGTTCACTCAAAAACGAGGATCATAATTCTATCATATATTATTTGGACAAGTCTATCACGTGTTTAACTATTAATCATCAAGGAACAATGGAGTGGATTCTAGATATTAGATGGTAACCTTCGCATAATTGAATAACTCGTTTAGAATTTCTTATCTTGGTCACCTATATATTATTTATAAGTATTTACATTTTATAAAAAGTTCAAAAAATTAACCCCAAAATGATTAAAACCTCTGATTAAAGTAAAACAACGATTTATTATTAGAAACCTTTGTGTCCACGTATCGATACTTGGTTCTTACCAATACTATTCTACATATACGATAGGTACACTTGCCTATTTTGTGTGTGTCTAGTCTTTGTAGAAATCACTTTTATAAATTTAAAACACGATCTCGTGCAAAAGCTAAATATCCAATCTTTCATATTTTATAAGCCGCGCACACACGCATCAAGTTTTTGGCGCCGTTGCCGGGGACACGGTACGTTTCTAAGAACGATCCAAGTTTTAATTTAATCATTGTTTATAATTGTACAAATTTTTAACTTCTATTTTATTTTATCTTTATTTTTTTTACTAAATACTAAAATACATAATTTTACGGCTAGCCTAATTTTAACCTTTATTTACCTTACCTCTACTTTAGCTTAATTAATTTAGACCTTAGTTTAGTTTAAAATAGCTTAGCCTAACTCATAGTTTAACTTAGACTAACTTTAACTAACTTTTACTTTAGTTATCATTTTGATTTAGACCATGTATGTCCTCTACTTTTGAGCCTGAGCTTGTTTCTCCAATTTCTGAACCGGAACGACTCTTTCGTCGACGAACTCGTAAACGGACATCAGAAACCGCAGAAGCAATCAAAGACGAATCAGTAGTCGCTACCACATCAGGAGAAAATCAAACCGAAGAAATGATGGCGGCCTAGAACAATGAGCCGAACATGAGCCAGTATGCTAAGCCATCTCTCGAAGGCTATGGCAATTGAGTGGCTCCACCCGAAATCACTGAAAATTTCGAAATCAAATCAAGCACCAATCATATGGTGGAAAATTCAGTTCAATTTCATGGTATCCTCGACGAAGACCCTCTTTCTCACATATCTCGATTCTTACGAATCTGCGGAACCTTTAAAATCCAAAAATGTTCAGACGATCAAATCAAACTCAAACTCTTTCCTTTCTCTCTTAAGGGCCATGCCCTAGAATGGATAGAATCTATTTCCTCTGGTTCCATCACCACTTGGGACCAGATGGTTGAACAGTTTCTCCTCAAATATTTTCCGCCCGATAAAACTGCCAAATACCGAGCCAGCATTACTGGATTCCGGACCGATGATGACGAGTCGTTACACGCAACATGGGAAAGATACAAAAGTCTTCTAAGAAGATGCCCACATCATGGACTGAGCGTATGGTTACAAGTTCAAACTTTCTTTGACGCACAATCCATTCAAAACAAACAGGCCACCGACCAGATCGCTGGTGGAGACCTGGGATCCAAATCACCTAACGAAGCATTTGAAGTCCTGGAGAAAGCCACAAAGAAGAGTTTCGCTTACAATCCACCAAGATCTACACCTACCCATAAAGGAATATACCACGTCGATTCCAATACTCTTGTCACAGCACAGCTTGAATCCCTTTCTAAAAAATTCGAACTACTTCAAGCCGAGCTATCAAAAACCAGACTCATCTGTGACACTTGTGGAGGAAATCATAAGACGAGTGACTGTAAACAAGTCATCATGGCCATAGAAGAAGTCAATTTCATCGCTCGTCAGAACAACGCTTTCAGCAACAACTACAATCCAAGATGGAGAAACCACTTGAATTTCAGCTGGAAAGACGGAGGTAACACTCAACCCTTACCCGGATTCGAAAAAAGACCGATGAATCAACCCTTCCAGCCTAAACCTCAATTTCAAGATCAAAGTTCTAGTAGCCATCAAAACCCAAGCTACTCGAATATCGAAGAAATGTTGATCCAAATCATGACCAAGACAAATGAAGCAGAAAAGAAGGCCGACTCAAGAGCTGTTGATATTAGCCGAGTATTGTCAAAACATGAAGCCGACCTTCAAAGTCAACAAGCATCATTGCAGTATCTAGAAACTCAGATCGGACAGATTGCCCAACAAATGTCAGAAAGGCCACCCGACACTCTTCCAAGCAACACAATCACTAACCCTAATGCAGCATCTAACGCTGTTACACTCAGAAGCGGTACAACCACTATTGCCTCACCAACTTCAGAACCAGTTACGGAAAAGGAAGCCGCTAACAAGCCACAAGAAACACTGATTCCAACGGGCACCGTACAACCCAAGGAGCCAGTCCAAACTTATATTCCACCTATTCCATACCCTGGACGGCTGAAACAGGAGAGATTGGAAGCTCAGTACGGGAAGTTTTTAGAACTCTTCAAACAACTCCACATCAACATCTCTTTCGTCGAAGCCATTGCTCAAATGTCGACATATGCAAAGTTTCTCAAAGAAGTGCTGACCAACAAGAGGAAGCTGGAGGAGCTCTCGCATGTCACCTTGAGTGAAGAATGCTCAGTTGTCCTCCAAAGCAAGCTGCCACCGAAAATGACCGATCCAGGGAGTTTTATTATCCCTTGTCTCATAGGAAATTTGTCTGTTGGCAATGCCCTGGCTGACCTAGGAGCTAGTATTAATTTAATGCCTTATGCGGTCTTCGCAAAACTAGGGATATGAGAACCAAAGCCCACCCACATGAGCATTCAATTAGCTGACCGATCTGTTAAATATCCTAGGGGCATTGTTGAAAACTTGCTCGTCAAAATTGACAAGTTTGTTTTCCCAGTAGATTTTGTGATTCTAGACATGGAGGAAGACAAAAGTGTACCTCTGATTTTAGGAAGACCCTTTTTAGCCACCGCAAAGGATATTATCGATGTTTGCACCGGCAAACTCACTCTCAGGGTCAATGACGAGGCAATCACTTTTGACATAGGAAAATCTATGCAATTTCCGCAACATCACGATGACACATTATCTTGTATTGACATCATCGATTCTATCGTGAGTTGCTATGTGCGGAAATCTTCCATTAATACCTCATTAGAAACACAAATCTTAACTGACACTATTACCAAACCGATTTTAGAAAACGATAATCTTAATACTGTCAATATCTATCAGAATGCATCAGAAGTAGTATATGAGATCACTAAATACAATGAAAAATCAAAACCATCAATCGAAGAACCACCAGCCTTAGAGTTAAAAGAACTACCAAACCATCTCGAATACGTCTTTCTAGAAAAAGATTCTCAACTCCCAGTAATTATTTCATCTCACTTTTCTAAAGAAGAGAAAGACGAACTTCTTAAGATTCTCAAAAACCATAAGAAGGCCATCACATGGAAGATCATGGATATCAAGGGCACCAGTCCCTCCTTTTGTACTCACAAAATTATCATGGAGGAAGAATACAAACCCGTGGTCCAACATCAAAGACTTCTCAATCCCAACATGCAAGATGTGGTGAAGAAGGAAGTAATCAAACTACTTGATGCCGGATTAATATACCCAATCTCAGATTCACCTTGGGTCAGTCCAGTTCAAGTAGTACCCAAGAAGGGTGGAATGACGGTCGTAATGAACGAGAAGGACGAGCTAATACCAATGAGGATCATCACAGGCTAGCGAGTTTGCATTGACTACCGGAAACTCAATGACGCCACAAGAAAAGATCATTTTCCACTTCCTTTTATCGATCAAATGCTTGAACGTCTATCTGGAAAAATGTTCTACTGTTTTCCATGATGGATTTTCCGGATATTTCCAAATTCCCATTGCTCCTGAAGATCAGGAGAAAACTACCTTTACATGTCCATATGGAATCTTCGCCTACCGAAGAATGCCATTTGGACTATGTAATGCTCCGGCCACCTTCCACCGATGCATGGTGGCCATCTTTCATGAAATGATCGAACACTCTATGGAAGTTTTCATGGACGACTTCTCAGTCTTTGGAGACTCCTTCGAACATTGTCTGGAAAACCTAGACAAAATGTTGACTAGGTGTGAAGAAGTAAATTTAGTACTCAGCTGGGAAAAATGCCACTTTATGGTCAGAGAGGGCATTGTTCTCGGTCATAAGATATCCTGAGCAGGACTAGAAGTTGATAGGGCAAAAATAGAAACAATATCCAAACTTCCACCACCAACTTCAGTCAGAGCCATTAGAAGTTTTCTAGGTCACGCAGGATTCTATCGCCGCTTCATAAAAGACTTTTCCAAAATTTCTAGACCTATGACCAAACTTCTGGAGAAAGACGCACCCTTCGTCTTCTCTGAAGAATGTGTTGAATCATTTAACATATTGAAGGACAAACTTGTCAACGCACCAATCATGACTACACCCGATTGGACCCTTCCATTCGAGATCATGTGCGATGCAAGTGACTTTGCAATTGGAGCCATACTCGGACAACGCAAAGAAAAACACTTTCACCCAATTTACTATGCTAGTAAAACTTTTAATGATGCACAAGAAAACTACACCACAACAGAAAAAGAGTTATTAGCAGTAGTTTTCGCCTGTGAGAAGTTTAGATCCTACCTAGTTCTTTCCAAAACCATAGTTTACACCGACCATGCCGCCATACGTTACCTCTTCAACAAGAAGGATGCCAAACCCAGACTTATCAGATGGATTCTACTACTCCAAGAATTCGACATAGAAGTCAAAGACAAAAAGGGTGCAGAGAATGTAGCAGCAGACCATCTTTCACGCTTAGAATGCTCATCTTCAGAAGAACTTCACAAAGAAACTATCAATGATAATTTTCCACACGAAATTCTCATGCATATCCAAGCAGTCATGCAGGAAAAGGATGAAAGTCCTTGGTTTGCCGACTTCGCAAACTATCTGGCTTGTAGAATCCTAAGAAAAGGGCTAACTCATCAACAACGGAAGAAATTCTTCTCCGATCTTAAGTTTTACTTCTAGGAAGATCCATACCTGTTTAGGATAGGCGCTGACCAAGTTCGTAGGTGCGTAGCAGGTAAGGAGGCCTTAGACATTCTTAAACACTGCCATGAAGGACCCACTGGTGGACACCACGGTACCGCCACTACGGTCAGAAAAGTGTTTGATGCAGGATTTTTCTGACCCACCATATATAAAGACACACATGCTTTGATCCAAGCATGCGATGCTTGTCAAAGAGCCGGAAACATCTCAGCCAAAAATGAGATGGCTCAAAAAGGCATTCAATTTTGTGAGGTCTTTGATGTATGGGGAATAGATTTCATGGGCTCATTTCCTAACTTATTCGGAAATAAGTACATCCTTGTAGCAGTCGACTACGTGTTTAAATGGGTAGAAGCACAAGTTCTTCCCACTAACGATGCTCGAGTAGTTGTACGATTTCTGAAAAAGTTATTTTCACGATTCGGTACTCCGAAATCCCTAATCAGCGACAGAGGTACCCACTTCTGTCAAACTCTGATGGACAAAGTCTTAGCACGATATGGGGTTCACCACCGACTGGCAATACCATATCACCCTCAGACTAGTGGGCAGGTAGAGATCTCGAATCGAGGAATTAAAAGGATTTTAGACAGAACTATAAGAATGAATCGCAAAAATTGGGCAGAAAAGTTAGATGACGCTTTGTGGGCCCTCAGGACGACTTACAAAACCCCCATAGGAACAACACCATTCAAACTTGTTTATGGGAAGGCATGTCATCTACCCGTAGAACTGAAACACAAAGCATATTGGGCTCTGAGAGCAGTGAATTTTGATCTAATGTCCGCCGGTAAAAACCGAGAAGATCAAAATCACGAGCTCGAAGAACTAAGAGCACTGGTATATGAAAATTCCTGGTCTTACAAAGAAAAGACTAAACGTTTACACGACGCCCATTTAAAAGGAAACAAGAAATTTCAAGTTGGAGACCGTGTACTGTTATATAACACACGTTTACGTCTTTTCCTAGGAAAATTGAAATCTCGTTGGACAGGTCCACACATAGTTGAATCAGTTTTTGACTATGGGGCAGTTGAGATTTCAAATTCTGACGTCCACAAGTTCAAAGTTAATGGACATCGACTAAAACCATATATCAATGGTCCATTCGAGAACGTCTCGGAGGTACTAATCCTCCACCAAAACCGATGAACATATTGGAAGTAGGGTCTGGCCAAGACCCTGATTAAACTAGGCATTGTAAATAGAAATAAAAATAAAAATAAAAATAAATAATAATAATAATAAGTTTCAGTATTATTATGATGTTTTTTGGTTATATGCAGTTTTTATGATTCAGGTACACTATAGGAAAATGGAAAAAAAAACAAGGGACGCTCTGTCGTATTTTCGTTAGCCCGTAGGGATGTTCCTTTCCATTTTACCCACCATACTTCATATGAATTTTATCATGAATCTTTTTATGAATCTTTTCACATTGAGGACAATGTGAGATTCAAGTGTGGGGAGGGGAATTACTTAACCAATTGCTTGCTCAACTAATTATAAAGATTCTATAATAAACTAAATTTTTTTAGCAAACAAAGACTATTTTTATAACAAAACCAAAAGCATATCCAAGAAATTTTTTGCAAATAACCAACTGCAAATCTATTATAACCAAATAAGTGAAAAAGTAAAAAGAAGTTTTATAATATTGAGAAGAAATTTATGCAAAATATGGCGTTTATACCCAATTCCTCCGTTACTGTGAGATAAACCTCATGCCATATATTTTTTTTCCAGAAGCTTTGAGTGAGTCACATGTTTCGTGTGATTTAGAACTTGTCGCAATTATTCATTTCAAGACCGCACGAAGCGTTGTATAAGGAAGAAGGTAATATTGTCACAATCCCATCGAACCATTCTTCAAATCACAAAACCAAAAACCTTACAAAACCTTACCATACCACTTTATCCCTCTCACCAGTAAAATACAACACTGGTCTTTTACCGGCAGACCCTAAAGAATTGGAAATGCATTCTTTCGATTTCAATTTCCTTTGCTGTATACATTTCGCAAAACCTAGGTTGCCTCCAGGACTTAGGGAGAGAATTTTTCTCTTTGGCAATGAGGTGAAGAAAAAGTGGCGCCAAGACAAACAAAGGCAACCATTTTGTGAAGTTTCCAAAAGCGCAATGAAAAAAATAACGAAAATATATGAACGATGCTTAGGATACGGAAACTGATCCCACGAAGGAAGATGTAAAAAAAGTCAAACTCAGTTTCACATGAATATACCGAACTAATGAGGGTGGGGGATATTAGGCTCAAAGCCGAACGATCCATTAAAGTTGGGAGTTATGTTCAGAGCAGGATTGAGGAAGAACTGATCCACATCCTCGACAAAACTAGTCTTGGCGATCTGACCTTAAAAGAGCACTAGTTTAAAAAAAAAGCAATCGGGAGAAAGGAGCTAACCGTTGAAGACATATTAAGACTCCCGACATGAAGCAGGAGTTGTATTTACCATCCTCATTAACCTAAACCCTTGAACCACCACAAAATACCAAATTCCTACTCACACAAAACCAACCCATATTACCTTCTAATCTATGCAACCCTTCACAAAGGTGGAGCTTATTTTTCACAGGTTGCATTTTGACTAAGAGTGTTCACATACATACATCACAGGTATGATCAGATATAAAACCGAGTGTGAGTGAACATTGTGAGAACGTGACGTTTTGCATAAACGGAAACTCATAAAAACAAAATCACCTTTTTATATATCACTACATATATTCCTATGATTTAATGTTGGTTATATTGTTCCTATTTTCTTGGAACTCTTTTGGGGATGTTTAAGCTATGGTTCTAACTTGCTATTTTATAGAAAATATTTATAAGTAGCTTGCTTGAGGACAAGCAAGGTTCAAGTGTGGAGATGTTTGATGTATATAAAAATATACATCTTTTTAGCATCAAATAATCTCTAAAAACTGCAACTTCTATCGTATAATATAGTTAAAATAACTACTTATCATGTTAAAATGTATTTTCAGGTAAATCCAAGCCTTAAACGAAGAAACGAATGAAAAGACAAAGAAAAACCAAAGAAAACAGCAAAACATGGGGCTGTGTTTCAGGAAACATGGGGCTGTGCTTCAGAAAACATGGGGCTGTGCTTTCAGGAAACATGGGGTTGTGCTTTGCTTTTGGGAGACACGGGGCTGTGCTTTTGGAAGCACGGGGCCGTGCTTCTGGTCACTTTTCAGAAAAGACAAAAAAATTTACAAGAAAATACAAAATAGTGAACAGCTGGACACGGGGTCGTGCTTTTGGAAGCACGGGGCCATGCTTACCTCTCAGAAACGCCAAAAAGAATTAGCACATGTCACTAAAAAGCACGGAGGCGTGCCTCAGGAAACACGGGGCCGTTTCCACCTCACAGAAAAGACAAAACAAATCTGGCACATGTCATAAAAATGCACGGGGGCATGCTCATCAAGCACGGGTCCGTGCCTCACTATCCAGATTGCCTATAAATAGTGGCTCATGTTGCACTCATTTGGTGTGCCTTGAAAAGAATTATATCCGGTTCTCTCTTATAAAAACACACACTAACACTCACAAAGAAGATTTAGTGAAGAGTTTGAAGGCTTGGAGGTCATCACCATCAACCATCATCACCATCATTAAGAAGGAAGATTCATCTACATTTGGTTAGATCATTCCAAGTTTAATCATGTATTTGTTATCATCATTCATCTTAATGTGTATCATTATGCTCATTATGAGCTAAACTCCATTTACCATCTAAAATCTATGAAGAAGCTTTGTTTTACTTGATGATTATATAAAACATGTGGTTTAGTTTGGTAAAGTACATGGTTATCATACAATTATCTTTTGATGAGAAATGTTTCACCATCTTAAAATACTAATTCAAAGTTGGTGATTGTCAATTATATTGGCAATCGTTCATGATCGATTCATGTTCTTGAAAGATAGAAATACTTTGATACATTATCGAAACATGGATCCTTATATTGTACTTAAAAATGATGAGATATAAGTTATGATGTATTTCTCTAAGTCTTGGTAATCCGAAAATGACTTTGCTTAGGATATCATGCTAGTTAAAGAAATCATATGTTAACGGAATGTGTAATTATAACCTACATAAATCAACCAAGGGGAGGTTGTGTGAGTTAACTACAACCACTCAAAGTTGTTAGGATTGGTATTTGAGAAATCGAAGTCAATTCTAATCATTCTACTTTACCAAATGCTTGTCTACTTAAATTGACATTCTCAGGGTAGCATGATATTAAGCATAGGATGGACTTGAAAATATGCATGTTATTATTCATTATGTCATAGAATGTGTTCACTCAAAAATGAGGATCATAATTCTATCATATATTATTAGGACAAGTCTATCACGTGTTTAACTATTAATTATCAAGGAACAATGGAGTGGATTCTAGATATTAGATGGTAACCTTCGCATAATTGAATAACTCGTTTAGAATTTCTTATCTTGGTCACCTATATATTATATATAAGTATTTACATTTTATAAAAAGTTCAAAAAATTAACCCCAAAATGATTAAAACCTCCGTTAAAGTAAAACAACGATTTATTATTAGAAACCTTTGTGTCCACGGATCGATACTTGGTTCTTACCAATACTATTCTACATATACGATAGGTACACTTGCCTATTTTGTGTGTGTTTATTCTTTGTAGAAATCACTTTTATAAATTTAAAACACGATCTCGTGCAAAAGCTAAATATCCAATCTTTCATATTTTACAAGCCACGCACACACGCATCACAAGTTATTGTGTAATATGTGTTCATCATTGTGTTTTATGTATTAGATAATTTATTGTTATTTTTCATTATATTTACATATTATTACACAACGGTGTTATTAGTATTTATAAAACCCACAACGATCAGTTGAATGACACAATGACGATAAAAAAGTTGACAAAGAGAAAAACACAATGACAAAAAAAATCACAATAGTAAGCAAAAAAGACACAATGGTGTATAAATCATACTCATATTAAGAAAAAAACGCTTGTTATTATGGTGAATTTTATTTTTTTGAAAATGTCAACTGAAAAAGTTATAGACGATTAAAAATTGGGGGGAAATTAGCATGTGACTTGCATGTGAAGAGATAAAATGTGTATTATTATTTTTATACCATTTTTCTTTTATGTAAGTCTCCCCGGGGCGTCGCTGATCGATATGAGATCCGCACGAGGTCTAGGAGTGCGGTATCCTCCTAGACTCGTTTAATGGTGTAGGAGACGAAGAACACGATTACACACAAACAAATACACGAATGGGATAAAACGAATATGCAGATCCTTTATATAATAATCATAAACACATTACATACCGAACACGAAAACAAATGACGGCCGACCCGAGGTGAGCTCTACCTCGGGCCGTCCCACGCGACTACCCCTCTCGTTTTCTCTCTTACAAATACTCTCTCTTTTTCTATTCAACTGAACAAGTACTACCAAAAACTAACTACAAACCCTAAACATTACACACATATATATAGACTAATATCTTCGCGGGCTTGGGCTTGGGCCTATGGAGAAGTTGTTCTAACTTCACCAACACGTGAAGTTCTTCTAACTTCACCAACACGTGAAGTTGTGTTAACTTCACCAACACGTTCCATCTAGTCAGAATTTCATAGCGACAGTCACAAAATGCACCAACAGACTCCCCCTTGACCGTTGCTCTCAATTCTAACAAACACAAAAGATTATCTGTTACAAACCATGCACCAACAGACTCCCCCTTTTCTGTTGCTATTCTGTGTTCTTCTTCTGGTAGGACTCAATCAACCAGCAGTGTCTGAATCTGTCATGAAGCTTTACAAATCTACCAATCACCTGATGTCTTCCATATCAAATCTCCCGTTCAGTGTAAGCGCCTTCAGATTGCTTCGATCAAGATCTTTGTTCGTGACAATCCCGGTACAAAATCAGTCGTCTCAACCATAATCGGTTTGTAAAATAAGGTTCAATTTTCAACTACTAAACAGCAAGTGATCAGTTTCATCACAAAACCACCTTGGCAGAACCTAATACACATGACCATAAATATATAACGGGTTTCCCGATAAAGTCGAAGCATCTTAATAAATAAGCATCCCGGATGCTCGTATCCCACGTTTTCAGGATCCAATTCTCGAACGCCTTAAAAATAACATAAATAATATGCTCTGACCGCGATCCAGTAATGACGAAAACCCGAACAAAATTTGACTTTCTTCAGTTGGTCAACCTCGAACAATAATTATTTATTGGCCCAAAAACACTCAAATAACCAAATGTGTCATATCCAATTTCAATCAATATCCCATTTGCAATTTCAACTCCAAATCCAGAGTTGACCCGTATTTGTTCACATGTAAGACCAAGAGATATCAAGTTTCACTCGTTGTCGGAACAACGTTTTCGGTCTCACAATAATCGTGTAAACCTGGCCATTCGGACGAAAACTCCAAAGAAATTTTTTTTTTAATTTTTTTAAAGTCAACTTCGCCAAAACCCTAAAATTTTAGCGACAACTTCGCCAAAACGGCTGTTTAGCCAAAAACATATCAGAAACGGGCCAGAAACACCAAAACGCAGATCTCGCATAGCATAAGAGCCTAAGGCTTTGATACCACTTGTAGGTCCCCCCGGGGCGTCGCTGATCGATACGAGATCCGCACGATGTCTAGGAGTGCGGAATCCTCCTAGACTCGCTTATGGTGTTGGAGACGAAGAACACGATTACACACAAACAAAAACATGAATGGGATAAAACGAATCTGCAGATCCTTTATATAATAACCATAACACATTACATACCGAACATAAACAAAAACACGGCCGACCCGGGGTGAGCTCAACCTCGGGTCTGCCCACACGACACTTTCTATCTGTTTCTCTCTAGACAATGACAGCTACACAAAACACTCTCACTTTTCTGGATACTAAATCCTAAACATGACACACATATATATAGACAAACCAACTTCGCGGGCTTGGGCCTGGGCCTGTAGGCGAAGTTGTCCTAACTTCGCCAATAACGAAGTTGTCCTAACTTCGCCAATGGCGAAGTTGTTCTAACTTCGCCTATGGTGAAGTTGTTCTAACTTCACCAACACGTGAAGTTGTTCTTAACTTCACCAACACGTGAAGTTGGCTCCCTCCACAACTTCACCCAACTAGTCAATGGCATAGCGACGGTCACAAAATGCACCAACATTTTAGTTCATACTTGACACATGTCAATTTATTATGGTTTCTCACACTTTTAATTTTTGTTGTTCTTTGTAAAATAACTCAACCCTATTTTATAATTACTTATTAATATCATGTTAAGAAAATGTTAAAATACAAAGAGACACAAAAACAAGAACTGTGAGTAGGGATGAGCTCGGTACTGTACCGGTACCGTTACCGAAAATACCGATCGCGAAATTTGTAAATTCTTGGTATTGGTACTGAAATATTCGGTTCGGTACTGGTACGGTACCGGTATAGTACTGGTACCGAAGGTAAAAATTCGGGAAATACCGGTACCGTACTGATCCCGAAACTCAAAACTTTGGCACCGATTCGGTACCGACGTACCAAATCGGTACCGGTACCTAATTTGTTCATTCTTAACTGTGAGAATGATATGTAGCCTAAAAAACTCCCCTCAAAAAGTGATTCAAAAAAAATCATAACTCAAAATATTAATAAAAAACTAAAAAAAAATAGAAAGTAATAATATTTCTCCCATCTTTCTCGTTTAAAAAAGACACAAATTCGAGAAAAAAAAGACCAATGACAAAAGTAAACAAAATATTCACTTTTTGCTCCGTCAATGGATCGTATGAATTTTCTGGAATGTAGATAGACCATGAATATGTCGCACCCAGCAGTTCGAGGAGTTGGCCAGATACAGATCGAAGACCTGCCACGAAAAAGTCAGGACTTTTAGGCAAATTCCAGTATTCGGCCCGTCTTTTTCTGCCGATTCCTCGGGTTTTCGGAATCTCTTCGAGCAGGATCAGAAGTCCCTTTCATTTATGGAAGCGACTCTCTGTTCCCATTAGGTAGAACTGTTGTGAGTGGTCTAAACTGTAGGGCTAATATTCTATATTAGTATTAGGATTTTGTATGTATTTATATTTGCTTTTAGTCTGTGTATTAAGTACCTCAATACGTTTATTTTGTAAGACGAAATGTAAAAGTTAGAGAAATGGGGACTATATAAAAGGCCACTTTACCCATTTCTCCAACCAACTCTTCATAATTCAAAACCCACTTGGAAATAAAAAGAACTTTTCTCTCACTAAACACCTCCACTTTCTATCTTTCTTTCTTTTGTTTCTTACAAACTAAGATCCGAGATCCGAGTGTCGTTAGTGATTTCCGCTAGCTAACAACACGGATTGATCAGAATAAAGTTGTTAGATCCATCCAAAGAGGACCTACAATTGGTATCAGAGCAGGTCGAATCTTATGATTCAACTTTGCTCTTGATATTCGGGCTCTATTTTCGCTATTACCCGAACCTAGACGTTAATTCCGTTGAAGTTTAGAAAATAAAGTTAGAAGTTTGGAAATAAAGTTTGAAGATTTGAGAAAATAAAGGTGTTTGAAGCTCGTCTTGTTTGCAGATCCGGATTCAGCCACGTTTAGAAGTTCGTTTTAAGTTTCATGAAGTTTGAAGATTTCAATGTTTTTTTCGAAGAAAAACACAAAGAAACAGATGGTGTTCATGTTCTTGGGGTTCAAGCATGTCAGATATGTGCATATTCATCAAATTGACAATGGATTTGTCATTATTGACGCTCATTTTGCACTCTAAGAACTTGAACAAACGGCGAACATGTAGATGATGAATAGATTTTGATAATGGTTTAAAGAAAAATCTGATGTCGGCGGTATCCAGAGGGTGACTGGTCGGAGGAATATTCCGGCATAGGGTGGCCGGTGATGGTGAACGGGGGTTGATTTGTGAATGGTAGCCGGAGATGAAATGAGAAAGACGGTGGAAGATGGCGGCAACTGCCGAAACCCGGTTTTTTTTTGTCGTGGTTGAGGAAAGCAGAGGGTGTAGATGATGGATGGGTGGCTGGAATCGTATTTTCGGCACTCGGTGGCCGGAATCCATTTTCCGGTAGGGAGATTGATGATGATGGTAGCGGCGGCATTAATGGTGAATATGGTGGTGGCGGTGGTATAGTACACTCCGACAAGATTTTCCGGCGACCGGTCGTCAGAATCGGTTTTCCGGCGCCAGTTGGCCGGAATGGCGGGTAGTGGCGGCTGCATCATCTTTATGTCACAAATTGTTATGTTTGTGTACCCTAATTGTTAAAAGGTTTGGATTTGGGTTAGGGTGTATGTGGGCTGGCATTTTGGGCTACATGCATCTTGAGAATTAGAGTTTCCTTCAAATTGGGCTTGAGTCAGCATGTATGGGCTTCATTTAAATATTTATTTTAGGCTGATTACGTTAAACAACTTTTGTGGCAAGAAAGAATTATTGTTTATGGGATGACCAACTGAAAAAGTCAAATGCGTTCGGGTTTTCGTCATTGTTGGACCATGTTTAAAGCATGCTATTTCTATGTTATTTTCGATGCGATCGAGAAGTTGAGGAACTTTGAACAAATTGGATACGAATTTGAACTTAAATAAGAAATAACAATCTTTGCTCATTTGATCGTTGTCCCCAGTGGATCATAGCTTTAGGGGGGTGATTGAAGAGGCTTCGGCTTTATCGGGTTGATTCGTGAAGATGCGAGACACGGTTCGACGATGTTTTGATATCACAAGCCAATGGGGTGATTGTAAGGCCAAAAAGAGTGACTTGCTATATCAAATTACGAAACCCGTTATTTTAACGGTCAAGTTAATAATTAAAGCCGACGTGGTTTCCGGATCCCAGAAGAGAGCTTCGACACGCGTTTAACTTTAACGGGAAAACTTCTAGAATGTTGTTTAGCTATAAATAGGAATTTAGTTTCTATTTTATGTGTGTGTTTCTTAAGATGTAAATCATCCACCTAATGGGAGCTCACCTTGGGTTGGTCGGTTCATTGTTTAATCTATCAATCTTTTAACCAACAACGAGATCGTTCATATATTATATCTTTATATTATTTATGTTCAGCCGTTTGATTTACCGCACCCGTCTCGAAATGTTTATCAAGTGCAAAATTTGTTCGTGTAGTCGTTTTGGGACCTACATAAACTTTGGCCCTTATTTGTTTCTTCATATTATATTGTAATGGGGAGCAGAGCCCTTTCTGCTCCCTATATTGATAGATCAAGGGCCCTCATGTTTTCGTTTCAGTGAGTCATATGACTCAAAACGACTGAACGATTATCCCCTCATCTCAGTCTTTTTGATTCTTGAGAATGGTCGCCACCTCTCCCAGGACTGGAATGATTATCCCTACCCATCAATGATAAATAAAAAAAAGATATAATAGATCGCAAAATATAACACAATATATCAATTATAAAAGACACAATGTCAAGAAAAAAGGCACAGTCAATGACGAAAAAAAAACCACAATAATAAATAAAAAGACAAAAATAATCTTTTTTTTCCTTTACATTGTGTATTTTATTTTGAACGATGTCAACGAGAGATATATTTTAGTATTTTTATTTTTTTGTTTTTTTATTAATATTTCGAGTCATAATTTTTTTAATTATTTTTTGTTATTTTTAATGGGTTTTTAAACCATGAATCATTCTCATCTTTTTTTTTTGTTTTTGTCCCCATTTGTAATTTAACTTGATCCATTATGCTAATGTTATAGTAATTTTGAAAACTATATGTAAAATTTGTTTTAGAAATTATTTTCGTATGAATACTAACTATTATCTTGTTTTTTTAAATAACGACTTTCTTTTATTAAAGCTATCGTATTCTTTAAATTTGGAGAGTCTCGATACTCCACTTTGGTCAGACTATGTTGTCTTAACCAGACTCATACTGGCTTCAGAGTTTGGCTTGGACGTTCCGCCGGGAAACCATACCGTCGACTGCCATTTGACAGTCGTTGTGTCACCACAAGATCATAACTCTCTAGCGTAACACACGGTAGAACAAAAACCCGGGTGCGCTCTGGGTTCAAACTGACAACTTTTACACAAGGCTTAACTCAAATCATTCATTGTCAATATTCGTCCAAAAGTAACATAAGTGGAATATGAACTTGAGTCTTTATTGAAGAACCCAAGCCACCTACCACCGGCTTACATGTTGGACTATTAAGTATTAACTCTTATCTTTTAGTTGTATTTGTTTAATTTTAGTGCTTTAATTGCATATATATTTTTAATATTGTTATTTTATTATATATTTTAATCTTTTAGCTAATATTTTTGGTTGGCAACCGAAGATAGAGATAAGGAGCCGCATTTATTTCATTAGTTTCGTACTCCAACATTTAACTAATTCATCGGCATAAAACTGACCCACAATTTTGTTTATATTTTTTTGTTAGACAGTTCAATTAATCTCCATTATTTTTATATTATTCTTATAATAAATTTATTTACAGAAATTTGTAAATACAAATATAGTATAAAGGCAACTTTCTTGGATTTTTAAGAATGTAAAATAGTTATATATGGATATTCTTTTGATTTAAATCATCAGTTTTATGTCTTAACTATTATAAAAGTGAATATGTTATTATTTTTTAACTTTAAATTATAGATGTGTTAACTATTTAATACCATCGAATATTTAATAATCATAACAATATACGTACGTGGGTACGTGTGAACATTGTTTATTATCGTTTGATCAAACGAGTGTATGGTCAGAACCTACGACTTTAACAAGCAACATCATTTCTTGACCATGACTAAATATTATCAAATTATGTGGCAATATTAATTAGTTTCCCGAACTCGCTGGTAGTTAAGACGTCAAAGTGATTAAGCGTTTGAACGGACATTTAATTTAAAGTATAGTCCAATCTTATCAAAATAATCACTCGTTTATAACTAATCATTTTCATTAAATATTCAGATTTTAGTGATCCAACTAATCCGTTTTAACAAACTAACATTATATAATCAACAAAAATCATTGTTTTCCTAATTCAATCGGTCTTCAAACAGACGGTCTTACCGGTTCAACAGTCAAATCGGTAAAAAAAACTGAATAACGTCACAAAACTAGCTAAAACTTAAAATATAAGTACGCGTGACTAATTGAAAATTAAATATAGACACTTTTTTTGTACGAGTTTTTATTATTAATAAAAAGTAAATTTTTAAATAAATAATTAAAGTATAAAGTCTTGTATAAATATTTTGTTTTTGATATCTGACCCGTCTACTAAATCTGTTTGACGACTGATCGTCCGACAGTCTAGAAATACAAATGTAAACGGGTCAAATAGACATAAACCGAGTATACATGCAACCCGTGTCCGGCCTAACCGAATCCGACCCACAAACTCATGAAAATCAAACATAACGTAGATATTACAAGAGGTGGACGACAAAGTCATGCACATGTAATATTATTTAATTATTATATAATAAGTACGTATAATAACATCACATTTAATCCGCGGTTTAAAGTCATATATATTCTTCCTTTGAAACTTCGAGGATCCTCCCACCTATATTCACACATAAATAATATTCTCCTCCTCTTCAGTCCTCAACCACCACCAGTACATAAACACGAATTAAACACAATGCATCCATCAGAAACACAAATTCAAAGTTCAAACTCTAGCACATCGTCCATGGATGATGAACTACAACATCAACATCAGGATCAAGATCTTGATGATCAGCTTGATCATGACCAAGATCTTGATCATGTATCCGATGATAATAATAGTAATAGTAATAATAATCTTGATCAAGGTATAGTAACCACAGTGGATTGTGGTCCGTTTTACTGTACGGACAACAATCCACCGGATTCATACGCAATCTGCGACTCCAAGGTCGCAGACTGGCTAAACAACCGAAGCACATTCATCGAACGCAAGACGTCCGTGAAGTTCGCTTGCACCAAATCCCTAGATCCATGTCAAACCACCAGGTCCACTCGTCGGGTTTGTTTAAACCAAAAACCAAAACTATCCATTATAGGGTTTCGAAAAAAACCGGTTCATCAAACCGATGGGAAGTCAAAGCATAATGATAAGGTTGAAAACGTGAGATTATTCAGGAACCGGTCTGAACCGGGGAGAGACTATTGTTTGTTGATAACCGAACCGGTTTCTCCTAAGGTTTCTTGTGTCGGCCGAGTCGGGTCGGTACGGGTTCAAGGTCGGAAGGCTGGGGTTTGGAGGAGTTTCAAGGCGGCTTTCTCGAACCTGGTTCAGACAAATAGAGTGGGAAAGATAGCGGCTTGATTGGTGAACCGGGTTTGAATCGGGAGTGATGTTTTGCTGACCGACAGTCAGCCGGTCAGGCGGGAGACGGCTATAAATATATATATTAAATTTATTGGTAATTTTGTCAAAATTCATTTTTGTCATATTGTTATAGTTTGAATTTGAATTTTACTTGTAATTATGGTGTCCACCTGTATGTAATATATATATATATATATATATATATATATCTCGTTGTCCATGGCCATGGCATATAATTGAGACTGAAGAGATAGTTGTATTGGACGTTTTGTGACAATTATATGTACATTATTATTATTATTATTATTATTATTATTATTATTATTATTATTATTATTACAAAATTTAAGGTCCCTTTTGCCGACGCTTAATAGATACGTTATGACTAGGACTAGAAGGATTTTAAACTTTTAATAATTATTTATGTTCTCCTGGTCCAACATGAACGATTAAATTTTATATTAGTAGTGTCATGACTAAAACATGTTTGTAGTAAAATATTGGCGTCACACATAAAAATATATTATGATGCATACAATTGTATTTAATTTGTTTCTAATGTCCGAAATTGTCGGATTTAAGAAAGAAGAATATGTTCTTAAGCAACCATAAAAGGTTTTCACATAAATGTTAAAAGATATCAAATTTGTAACTTTAAGCAATTTTTTTTGATCTAAAATTAAATTCTTTTACTAAATAAAAATAGGCAAACAATTTACAATGAAGTGACAGGTAAACGGGCAACAAGCTGCGCCGCAACCCCCTTTTGGATAGCAAAACCAATCCTATTAAAAACAAAGTTTCCGTTCTTATGGGCTGATAAGTTACTATGCACGACCTTCTGAACTCTATTTAAAAGGTCAACGGCATCCGGAGCTAAGAACCCAAATGTGTCAAAGGCGAAGGGGATAAAAACGTGTTGGTTCTCCAAACAGGCCTTCTCGTGTTTAGCAACCTTACCCGATGCCGCCTTCAATGCTGTCTGGCCTGCTACAAACCCATTGTCTCTAAGCCCAACAAGAGGGGACACTCCTGTGTGGTTGACACAGGCGTGTTTTCCCCCTACCCACCCGAAAACAAGAATACCGGCCGGTCGTAATGTAGATCTTCCTTCAAGAGGATCCATAAGAAAGTTTACGGGGGCTTCCTTTCTAGCCGAAATTCTGGCTCGTTTAAGAACATCGCATAGAACATCCCTCACCAAATCATGTTTGTACTTAAACCCAGACAACTCTTTGCAATGAACAGCATGCTCGCCAAAAGAATCCAAAGAAACCTTGTGACAAACCGGACACGGCTTGCAATTACAAGTAACCGCTTGTGCTATAAAAATCAATTTTTGGGCATGAAACAACCGACAACGTAAGAACATCTATGAACACGTTGATGTAGTTAAAGTGCAGTCAAGTTAAAGTTTTCTAGAGTTAAACTATTTTTATTATTATTATTACTAAACACAAGGATTAATTATCCAAAAAATTAGCAATGTGCTGGATAAAGTGCAAACAAGAATACACCAAACATCAAGTGAATTAACATACAAATATAAAATCTACCTCACAAAGGTAAATCCGCACCATTACCATTAGTCCAATCTATTAGAGTTAGAGTGAGTAGACACTAGACAACCCATCTCAATTAATGATCCAAAGGAACCCGCCCCCCCCCCCCCCCCCCCCCCCCCCTAAAACCTTAACTTCATCCACAATTTTTTAAGGGCAAATAACCTTTTCGTTAAAAATGTAGTCAATACGTAATCGTTAAAGACACCATAAAACAATGAAATGAATAGCGCGAGACTTCTTCGATATAGATATGAATGAGAAGGCGACTGAATCAAGAAGCTCACCAGATGTTGAAGCATTGCTAGTAGGAATTTTGCACCAATAAAATAGTTGACAACAGACAAGTTTAGCAAATTAACAAGCGAAGTTAGCCCGGTTTCTCCATCGAGGCAGTAACTAAATTCTTATTTTCTTGACACGATCTCACGAAATCTTATCCATATCGATCAACTAACTAGTTTAAACTTATATTTTTCGTTGTAGTTCTTTTCATCTTTTGGGTTTTAAACTTTTATATATATATATATATATATATATATATATATATATACTACCTAGGCTATTATAGATGCTTGCACTTTCTTTTTTATGTCCTTTTGCGATTTTCAGTCAACAATTGCCATTTTTTTAATGTATTTTTGATCATTTTTGTCAACGATTCACCACTGAAGTATTTATAAATTACAACTATTAAAAATTACTTAGACTAGTTTACTTGGTGCATGCATGCATTTAAATATACATTAGAAACTAAGTCTAATTAACCCATTTTTAGATAAATGATTAAATGGGTTGAAATTAGACACTTAGCTTTTCTTTTTTAAGTTGGATTTTGCTCCTCTTTTAATCCACTCGTTAATATTTGGGGGCAAAATATGTTAAAAGTTGACTATTTATTATCAATAAAGTTTGCTTGAGTAGTATGATTTTTGAGTTTCGTTAAATATGCTGATAACTTATATCTATAGAAGCCATAGCCACACTTACATTTATGTTTGCAACATCCACAAGTTGCATGTTACTCCATGTCCGGTGTCCCTAGTTTGAGGGGCTTATTAGACCATAATAAGTTTAACCTAGGGGTATGCACTCAGACTAGGTTAAACTAGGGGTATGCTCTCAGACTAGGGGTATGCTCTCAGACAAGTTGCATGCCGAGAGGCGAGAGCATACCCCTAGGTTAAACTTATTATGGTCTAATAAGCCCCCCAAACTTGAGACACCGGACATGAAGTAGCATAGCATAGGCAGAAAACCACACCAACCGAACATAGGGTAGGCTGGTCTTGGTCTTTTTGGAATGGGCAAGAATGATTGACTTAATATAAATTTTTATGTTAAGATGTTTCACATTTCAATTTTTACCTGAATCGAACCAAACTCGAACCAAACGAGAATTAACCTCAAAATTAAGACCAAGAAGAAAGCTGAATAAACCAAAGGTATCTGGTCGGCTTACTTGGTCCAATCCGAATCTTACTTGGCTCTAATTTAGCCATTAACTTTTATTTATTCAACTTTTAAAACAAATTTTATATTTATATTTAGTTTCATTCTCATCTAATCATTTAAAGCATAGTCCCAATTATAGTATCTTGGTAAGAACTTTTGATAAACAAATATAAGAGTAAGTACTTTATATAATTATCAAAAAAGTATTACCAAGTAACTAAAATCAAAATATATTTAAGGATTGTAGATGTTACTAAGATAAGGATAAATGAAGATCTTTGATGGCTTCTTTTAATTAATAATTGGTGGCTAGTTTATCCGTTTGTTTTATTTGCATCACGCCTTGCTTTCATAACCATGTTTTTCTAAATTAGGGTGTTTGATTGATAATAAAATATTCAGAAGAGAATGTTTGAGATTGATCTATTTGCTTTTAAGAAAATTATAATAAACATGTAAGAACAGGCATTCCGACTCTTTTTATACTTGCTCAGACGTAACTCGGCTTATAGGTGGATATGAACATTTTCATTACATAAACAATCGTGTACAATATGACATTAAGTATTTGTTAGAAAGCAAATTATAAGTGAACGACTTAAGTCTTTGGATGACAAAAGTATCTGAACCGAACAAGGAAACTTGAAACTTTAGGACGAAAATGAAACATGCATGTATTCAAATATAAAGCACATATGATATTATTTTTTGAAATTCCATGGGTATTCTAGGAGTGTTCATGAGTCGGTTTTAGCCCAAAACCATAAATATAACTGAGATGACGGTTTATAGATGTAAAAAGCCCATTTCGGTTAATGGATGACCATAAATACTATCACTAACAATCACTGACGACTAATAAGTCCATCATCAGTATATTCCTTGTTCACTTCTAACCGGTTAATTTATGGATGTAAAAGCCCATTTCTTTTTTCCATGGATCACCAGCCCAAAACATTGCTCCATGAGAGTTGAGACAACTAACTTGCTTGCTAACCCACTCATATCATATTATCATACGCTAAAGGTGTACAAAATACCCAGTTGTACTTGACCCGCAGGCATGACTTGGTTTAGGTTTCTCTCAAGACCCGTACCTGGAACCGAATTCGCTGGAACCGGTTCCACCTCTACCAGGTAAAAACCCGAACCTGACCCTACCTAAAACCTGAAAAACCCCTGAAAATCCAGTCAAATAGCCAACTATACTTGGAACTGGTTCCCATCCGACGCGGTTATGACTTTTGTTGACCATACCCAAAACCGGGTAGAAACCAGATATACGCCATACGGAATATACATCCAGCCGTTGACGCACTTTGTACTTTCATTCTTCAGGCCCATAGCATATATCCGTTTTACACACCAATCCATATGCTATAATGATACTATCTGGCCCAATAATTAGAGGTGTTCAATTGGACTTGAATAACCTAAATTTTGATTAGAACGAATAAAAAATTTTGATTTTTAATTATTTGAGTCAAATCATTATTCGGTTAGAACTTTTAATTCGAATGCGAATTGGACCTCTTGATTTGATTGAATTCTCCATAAAGATTTTTATATGTTAGTTTAAATTTTTTATAAGAGTTACCATTAGTTTTCTAATTTTCTAAATGAGCCAAAGAAAAAAAATCTAATCATTTAAACATCTATAATAATTTAAAACTATATTAGACAAGCTCATTCTATTTCTCATTCAATTAACTCGAATTTCAGGGGTGTTTGGGATTCCTCAATAAAACTCCTAATAACTTTTCAATAGTTAATAAGTTACGAAAACATAACTTATTAACGTTCTCTCTTCTGACAAAAATAATCTCAAACACCTTACTATTTTTTAAAAAATTAATAAATTATAAGTTGATAAAAATAAGCAATCCCAAATGCTCCATCGTATTCTCACTCTACACTCTTTATATTGATTTTAGAATCATGTATGTGCTATATTGTTAAAAGGCTAATAATATTGTGATTTAGTTTATTTTCTTTTTCTAAATCGAGGTATAATGCAATTTTATTTTATCAATATCAGGGTTTAAAAAATCCATAGCTTGTAACTCGCTTAATAAAAAAAACTATATAAAAAAAATTGATTTGAAACGATCTAACTCATTTTTGTAACCGAGACGAGCTGTTAGGCTTGTTTAACTTGGAGCTCGAACTGGTATCTAAAAACAAAATAAAAAACGATTCACCATTAACTAATTCCAGATGTTTCTCCAACATCAATTGAGATGGCATCATCAAGATTGGCAGCAACAGCGGCGGAGAGGGTGGCGTCCGCCGCGAGACGGCAGGCTCTAACCCTAACGGAGGCGGCCGCCGGCAGGATACGCCACCTCCTACAGCAGCGCCAAAGGCCTTTCCTTAAACTCGGCGTCAAAGCCCGTGGTTGTAACGGTCTCTCGTATACCCTCAATTACGCAGGTTAGGGTTTCAATTTCTTTCATTTCCTATTTAAACTTTGCATTCAATTATTTATTAGTATTATTATTATTATTCAATGTTATACCTGTTATAATTTGATTTCCACTCGTTGATGTATAAATAATAATAATTAGGATTGGTTAATCGATTGATCGATTCGGACCGAAAATGGGTTCAAGGTCATGTTTGAAAGGCACACATTGTGTTAAAACTTTGTCGATTGCGTTAAGTAAAAAGAAAAGAATTATACATAAAATTAGATATATATAGAGATGATTAATGCATCTGCATCATCATCCATTTTACTTGTTGCTGGAAACAGCATAGAATAAGCCGGGTAAAACTGTCTGGTGACGAAGCATCATACATACATAGGAAGAAGAAGATAGAGGCGTGTTAATGAAGAGGGTGGGTTATTGCTGGAACCGGATAAAGATGATGGTGTGAAAGTCTATCGAGCCGGTTATAAATGGATCGATGGAGATGCTATCCTCATATCAAACCAAAACCACCTTTGTCTAACCCATCACTATGGCCACCGGAAACAACCAACTGCTGAGGATCGCCCTTGCAATCCTCGTAGTCGTCTGTCTCATATACTAAACCTGCTATTTAGTATAAACCAGTTCGGGAGTCAAAACTGATTTTCGATCAAACTGGTTAGAAGCTTTGAAAACCCGGACTCAAAGAAACCAGTTAGGGTAGGTTTGTAACCGGCTTGCCTTGAATCGGTTCCAGACCGGTTTTTGAGTTAAAAAAGACAGAGAACACATGCAGGCTGCATTAATATTATAAACTGATTTGCAACTGTATTTCAAAGGTCGAACACTCAAAATCGGTTTTAGACCAATTTACACCCATAAATCTAGTATAAATAGTCATCTAGACATCTAGTATAAGGTTTGCTTGCATCAACTTCAATTCTCCAAGTTTCAACTTTCAAGCTACAAGATCCCGATGACCAACCACGACGATATTGTTCTGATAATCGAAGCCAACCGAGTCCCGACAATTTTAAACACCACGACTTGTGTTTAATGTCAGACAACACCCAATACTCTTCCTCAAAGCCCGACGCCAATATAACTTTGAAAAACCATACCTGAGAAGACTTGCCTGGCGAAATTGCGAAAAGGTTAAAAAGGAAGGAGAATCATCTAGAACCCGCGCAAGCTAACCTTAGAGGAAGAGGACTAACCGTTGTAGCTTGTTTTTCTGTTTGTTTTAAATAATGTTTGTCTTTTGTTTAATAAGATGTTTGTGGGTGTGGATTTATAGAATGAAATGTGTTGTTTGGTTTTTAAAAATAAATTGCAAAAGATAACGTAATAACAAGTTAAACAAAAAAACACGTTTTTTTATATATTAAAAGTTACAAAAAAACATAGGAAAAAATGTTTTAGGGATACCGATTAACGAAAATGCATAGATAAAAAAGATATTATGATATTATAAAAGGTAACATGCATTAAAACCTGTTGCAATGGACATATGCATTAAATCGGTTTCTAATGAATACATCCATTAAATAGCTTGCATTGGATATATGTATCCAAACTGGTTTTTAATCTTTTAAACCGTTTTTTTTATAATCTGTTCCAAACCACCGATTTCAGCTGAAATACTCCTAACCTGACGGTTTAAAACCGGTTTCTGCAGAGTCAGTTTCAAACCGTTTCAGTTCGGTTTTTGGGTCGGTTCGGTTAGTGTATCTGATTTGTCAAACGGGTTGTGATTAAGTTGTAAATGTGTTAAACAAGTTGGAGGGTTGTAATACATGGGTCATAGGTTTGAGGGTCAACCTGAACACGCCTCGTTTATTAAAATGCTAGATATGACAACCCAAAACATGTTTATTTTCATGTCATGACAGGATTGACAACTCTAAGGCAGAGTTTCATATGCTATTAGTGAATCCTGCGTGATTACAGATTTTTAAACTTGTAGTCTTGCACCTTTCCTTCTAAAGAAAACTATTATCCTTTTCATATATCATATCAAGATTTCAAGAATACTGATTCCGTTTGTATGATCATGTTCTTAGTAGTCTAGAGCTTAAATATCTGGATTGCTTCAAATTGCTATTAGATTAATTTCTAATTTTTATTTTTAACTCAAGATTGTAGCGGTATGCAGTTCATAAGTTTTTTAAATGTGCAGATGAAAAAGGGAAATTTGATGAGCTAATTGAGGACAAGGGCGTGAAGATACTGATAGACCCAAAAGCTCTTATGCATGTTATTGGTACCAAGATGGATTTTGTAGATGATAAGCTCAGGTAATCAACAAGCTTATTATTATATTATTTATTTATTATTTTGTATATGTTTTAAAGATCAGTTCTGAAAGATTTGAATAATGCCGTGTTTGGTGCAGATCTGAATTTATATTTATTAATCCAAACTCGAAAGGACAGTGTGGCTGTGGGGAATCGTTTATGACAACAAGTAGTACAGAAGCTTCGAAGGCTGGTGGTGGTTCTTAATCGCAGAAACTAATGTTATGTTTGAACTACACGCATCATAAACGCTGTATAATTTGTGTCACAAGCTGTTAAGTCACCTATGTAACTTAATCATGGTAATAATACATCAATACTTGTTTTCTTATATAAGAGTTTATAGGTTTGATTGTAGTTAAGAGTATCAGAAATGTTACATTGTTCAGAGCTTAGGTGTTAAAACATAAATGGATTTAAGTTTTTTATTTTACTTTTTAATTTTTAATAGTAGAGAGTATGCTAGTAATTTAACAAACATTTTACTAGAAAAAACAAATGCTGGTTCATTTATTTCAAGGACCATTGTGTTGGTACTGTAATCACTTGTACTCGAGTCTAGATACCTGTTTCAATTGTGCCTACTTTCACGTTAATATTGCATACATTTTCTCACTGGGTCTGTTTCACTTGGGCCTCCTTTCACATACGTACTGTACCGGATACAATTTCTAGTGGGGCGTGTGTCCATCCTTGGGGTAGAGGTGCACAAATCAGGTTTTACAAATACCCGTTTTCAGGTATTGAACCGGGTTCGGGTATGACCGGGTGTTGAAAAAATCGGGTATTAGCAATACCCGAGTCAGGTTTGGATCCGGATATTGTCTCTAAAAACCATACCCTATGCATCGGGTTGGGGTCGGGTATAGATTCGGGTATTCAAAAACCGGGTATTTGAACGCCTTATTTTCGGGTATTGAAGAAACCCTATTATCGGGGTTTTCAAGCTTTTTTCGGGTATAGATTGGATTTTTTAGGGATCGTACTTTTTATGGGTATTTTTCAGGTATTTTTTGGGTATAGATCGGGTACTTAAAAAACCTGGTTACGGGTATTGGAAAAACCCTGTTCAAGTACGGAAGTGGTTCTGGTTTCGGGTATTACCGGGTACAAATCGAGTACGGGTTTTGGTACTGAAATGCATATCTTATCCTTACCCTATGGGTATGGTCGGGTATTAAAAACCGGATATAAAAAAACCCGGTTTCTGGTTTTTTTTTTCCGGGTTCGGGTTTTTGTGCACCTCTATCCTAGGGTACACACATACAAACCCAAGGCTAAAGGTGCACAAACCGGTATTTTCAAGAAATGGAACTGGGTAGGAACCGGTTTTGGTCAATAAAAGTCAATAACTCAGTCGGGTTGAAACCGGTTCTAGGTATTGTCGGGCATTGGCCGGATTTTCGGGTTTTTATCGGGTTTCGGGTAAGGCAGGGTTGGGTTTTGACCGGATTTTGCTGGAACTGGTTCTGGCTTATCCAGGTTGTTCCGGTTTTGAAGAGAAACTAAAACCCGGTCCGTACCTACAGGTTAGGTAAGGTCGAATCCGATTCCAAGTAGGAACCTTCGGATTGAGTCTGCACCCCGTTTTTTGTGCACCTCTATCCAAGAAGGCAAGGATTAAAATGTAATACTAAAATTATTGGCTAAGTTTAAATGTTTACAGCGAACAAATTATTATAAAATACAAATAAGAAGTTTGGTGCCGCAAGTGCCTCATTGGGTCACTTGGCGGCATCGAACTGGTTCACAAATTTTGTTTTATGTTTTTCAGTTCAGTCATCGCTACGAACGTAACGGTAACCGACCGAACGCCAATTTTTTTTGTCGTTTATTTTTTGTCTTAGTTTCGGGATCGACAACGGTAACCAACCGAACGTCAAGTTTTTTTGTTGTCTTTTTTTTCGTCTTAGTTTCCGGATCGACAACGGTCGGGTTTTACCAACGCTCGATTTTTACTAACCGACGTCACCCCGTTCGTTCACCTCAAATTATATAATTTTTTGTTTTATATTTAGTTTTAATTCCGATACATTAACGCATGTCTACGAAAACCGACGGAATTCCCATCGACTTACCGTCTCAACGTTTAGGACCGACAACGTTAGGTTTTACCTGCTCTGGGTAAAAACCTTGTTGTTTTATATTGAAGAAAGGAAAATTCTCAAAATGACTCCTCAGAGAGATTCCTATCATTACCCTTCCTTCTGCTTAATTCTGGATATAACCCATTCAAAACCAATCTTGGCAATGAGTTTTCTATGTCGGACGATGAGATTCATCTGCCAATGAAAGGATGATGAGTGGTACCATCTTCACGCTTAAATTCGAAAGTAAATGCTTAAATTCAGAAATCAACGATTAGATTCAAACGACCCAATTAGAAACTGACATGTGGCTCTATCTTGACGATAAGAATGGTCTCAAATCTCATCTTGCCGATGAGAATTGAGGCCATGTGTCAGACTTTTGTTAGAAGTTTGAATCTCATCATGAAGATGAAATTTGGGTGGGTCATTTTGAGATGTTTTTAAAAGGGTATGTCATTTTAAAAATCTCTCTTCATCTGTGTTATTTTAAGAATTTTATAAATCTCTATACTCTTTAGGAATCTCTCTACTTTTTACTTTTACTTAAAAGTTTTTGCGGTTATGTTAACTATTTTTAAAATAAATGTTTTATGTTGATATACCTGTAATGTTTATTTTGGTAATGTATTAAATAACTACATAATGCAAGAGAAATAGTAGAATGGATAGATTTGATGTGTTGGCTCTAAACCTGATGACAACTTACCTTGTACATTTAATGTTTACTGTTTATAAGAAGCTTAGAGCATCTGTGGCACCGTCCGAATTTAACTGGCAACAAGCGGACGGAAGATTGTCGGACTTTACCGATGTAGGGTTAGTTCTTGGTTGCAGTGTGGAAAGTAAGTTTGCAGACACAAACGAGAGGCGGACTACACGTGGCAATTAATCTTCTTTTTATATTTTATTGGATGAAATTTCATAAGCTCGTCAGATCTGAATTATCGCAAGGTTGGCTTACAACAATAGCTTTCCGGGGGAAGGTTGAAAACGGATAGATCGGGTGTGTTGTACATTCAGATCCGACCAGATTAATAGATTTAGTGATGTTCGGTTTATCCGATGAGCACTCCTGCAAGCCATTTTCAGACTTCTTTTCGGTTTGTCCGATGAGCACTCCGGAACCCACTATCAGTCTTCATTTTATATAATAACTTAGATATCAAAATTGCTTCTTTTTAAACAAACAATTTGTGTAAATAATCAATTAATATTTGTTGTGGATCCCAGCGTTGGTGGTAAGAACATATATAAAAATTTAGTTTATCAATTTCTATAATGACTGGCTTCCATTTTACTACAAAAATAATAATATAAAATTTATTCAACCTTTCACAAATTATAACACATACATGGTTACCTATTATAATAATAATAATAATAAACCCAACGGATTGCATTAAACAAAAATTAATACATAATTAAAAAGCCTTTAAAATACATGTTAACTATTTAGTGTTTAAATAATACTTATTAAAACTAGATTATATTTAAACATATATGAAATATAAAATATAAATATGTTATGAAAAGTAGTCAAATGTAAATTAATTGTAGAATTATGTGATGATGTGGTAGTTTGTGGAGGTTTGTTGTTGTGGGAGAAAGTGAATGATTTTAAGATTAGTTTGGAATCTGATGTGACGCTGGTGTGGCGGTTTGTAGAAGTTTGTTATTGTTGATGCTCTTATATATATACAAAGAAGTTGTAGAATGGGTAGATTGCATATGTTGGGTCCAAACCAGTCATTATTGTTCTGGGTCATATAAGGTTTAGCTGGGTTGTTGTGAGTTTCTACGTGTCAAAAAAGCTGATAACAAAAAAAAATTATTTATTATTTGTAACTAAAATTATTAAAAATAATATATGCAATGCACTCTTTTATTTAGTCTACGATGCGCACATGTTATTTACGATGAGTACAAGAGGCTTCCTCAATGTCTTTTGTTGTAATACACTTTCTAAACATGTTTTGACATTCTACAAGGTACAAATGTCGTTTACAAAGAGTAACATGTCATTTGTTACTTAGTACACCAAAAATCCAAAATGACCATTGCCTTCCAACTAGTCTTCTTGTAGAACCCAAAGCTGGTATTCATTTATGATTAAATCATATTATGTGATTTTCTTTTTAAATAAAGATGTATGATTCAATCCATAAGAATTTTGGATCTTGCATATGTTACCAGCATTTTTAGAATTCACAAAACCATTCGGTTGGCTCATATACACGTCATCAATCGAGTTCGTGTTAGGGGACAACTCTTAAATAATTTTCAATCTCTCATATATTCATAATATGCAACTATGTCACTCGAAACTATTATTCACTTGAACGTGGGTCAAAAGTAGCATCAAGTTCATGACTAATGCTGAGATAAATACACTAGTGTTATTCTCTATTAGTGGCATACACTTGTTGATATTAAAGATGAACATACCAAGAGGTTTCCGCAAAATTCTTGTCATATTTCTCACAGCCCAACTTTACCCATAATTATATATTCTTGATAAACTTCTTGATGAAGTTAAGAAAGACAAATATTGGTTTAAAACACAAAATAAGATAAAGTAAATGTGTGATTATAGCACGTTATAACTTATAAGTTAACTGGAAAAAAAAAAAGATTATAAAATGGGTTACACTAATCATTGTCGTCACTCTTATAAACATGTAACCGAAGTAGATGATTAATCAATGTAACGTCGAAGACAATTTGCATGAGTTTTAGAATAAAACTTTATTGAAGAATACATTCATGAAATTGATATGAGACCAATTATGTTTACTAGACAAGTCCATGCGCGATGCGACGGGTAACAAAAATTCTAGTAATCAAGTAACAATTACGGAGGTTCAAGGTTCGTTTGAAACCTTGAAAACGTTTAAACCAATCACCACTTTTGATTAGCTGGTTTTTGAATGTTCAAACCATATCAAACAGTTCGATTTATGGTTTATACCAAAAATAGATCATATAGGACCGGACCGGACTGTAAACTTATTATTGAAGCTCAATGTGTGAAACCAAATTATTAGTAATGATTCAGTTTAATTTTTGATGGTTCAGTTTGGTTTCAGTGACAAAAAATCAAACCAACGGTTTGGCTCACGGTTTAACTTATAAACAGCTAAAACCGAGTTGTGAACGCCCATACGTAACATGTTAATTTTTTTAATGATAAAAGTATAGCAATATCATACCCAAATTAAAGACAATAAAATGATTATTTTTATGGTGCAGTTTTTAAAAATATATATTAATGTATGAAAAAGTTACTGCCGTTGGAAAGTCGTTGGTGGGAAGTTAGTTACAATTAAAATAAAACGGAATACATGTGTAAAGATAAATGTTCAAAGTAACAATTTTTAAAATTTATAAAAATTGAGTAAAGTTGAGAGAGAAATGTTGCAAATAAATTTATGCATATTTTTTAATGGACAAGTTTGTCCCTATTTTACATGCTATAGAAGATGTACCTTATGCTTTATAAGTGGTAAATTACTTAAAAAGTAAGTGTTCTAATTTGTCCATGTATCATGTACGGAGTATTATATATAGTATAGATAACTAAAAAAATATTCAGAAAGTTATATCCTACCAAATCTAATTCTTTATAAGCTCAAGGCCTTTAAATAAAATATAGAAACTAATAAACATATCGCTTACCACACATATATGTTGTTTGTTTGTTTGATTTTTTATTTATTTATTTATTTATTGAAATCGTGGTTAGAATTTATTATTTAAAATAAAAAAAGAAAGCCAATAAAATAGAATTTTTTTTTCTTCAAACTTATTTGTAGAAATTAAAATAACTTAGCATGTGTGATACGACTTTTAAAACCTTGGTAGGCCAAGTGGATAATTAAAGTTAAAGTCTCGTTAGAATTTTTTTAGTGAACATGTACACAATTATGTTACCTTTTATGTACAATTAAGCTTTTAAGTTTTCAATCAAATTGTATATGGTCCTACTCTAAAGTGGTTTGATGCCATTATTGTGTGTTTTGTGCACGTGAATTCATTATTTGAATGTATGATTCACATTTTACCCTTTATTAACATTTACTTGTATTCGATGCAACACAACTAGTGGGTCTTTCTAGGATTGGCTTTTGATGGCATGACATGTTCTCTTGAATTTTTAAACTTCAAAAAAAATCTTATCAAGACAGTGAATAATTCAAATTTCGCACGCTTAACCCGTATTTTCCAAACCTTTTTTCCTTTTATAAGTCCGCTTCTGTATAGCCATCTCCTTTGACATGTTGTCTTTCGAACATAATTGTTTGGTACCAATAGAATAAAAGGTTGGTATCGTTTGAAAAGGACCATTCAAGCTTTTTGTTATTATGGAGATTGTGATTTTTTGATGGCTTTCGAAAGTATACCATTAAGGTTTTACAATGTTACACATGGTTAGCCTTTGACACCCTTTTTTCGGCTTTTTTTGGCAAATGAATCATCGATTTCTCATGATAAGCACATGGTATTGATACACACCCTTGTGTTATGCTTTTAGGCTATGTGTTATGGGATTGTGAGGAAAAAGTGATGTCACATAAGCGACATGTATGCACATTTTATCTCACTCATGGATACCCAAAACGGGTGTAATGGGAGGGGGGGGGGCTTGGTTGGTGATAAGGCAATCATAAATTTTTATGGTGTATCATCGTCTCTTTCTACCTATTTGCAGTTGTTGAACAACTTTCATCGCAGCAGCCACTACCCCTACCTAAAAGTCACAAAAACTTTTTTCTTTCTCTTTTAACATTAAATTCTTGTAAATCCGATTTCTTCATCCAATGGCTCAGATTTACATGTTTTCATCTAATGGATCAGATTTATTCTTCATTTGGGTTGTCCAGTTTTGAAAACAGATAACCTAGAGAAGAAGATCATCAACTGATCAAGATAAAATACGTCTGAAACTTTAAAAAAAATAAGAATCTATGCTCGGAAATAAATTATTCTTGGACACAGGTTTTGAAGAAAAGTACACGCCCCCTAATGTTGACTTGCATGTTTATTTGTTCATCAGGATCAGAAGACGTACTTCATTAAGCTTATTAATACCTTGTGTAGTCTATTTTCTATTGGTTTTTTCTAACTTACAAGTGGCATTCAAGTGTTGAATTGATATTTTAAGTGTGATATAAAAATACAACGCTCCTTTTTTTTCATGCAAAATTAACAAACTAAATGACGAAATTTCTATTTACATATTAAATCATTGCCAACCAAGAATATAATAATAATAATAATAATAATAATAATAATAATAATAATAATAATAATAATAATTTTGTCTAGCTTCTCTTATCTTCTTTCTATTCAATAATTTCGGGTTATTTATCACTTATATCATGATTTGATGTGATATGACCGTTACCAACAAAATATTTTTTTAGGGCAAACTGATCTTTCAAATGACTACTGGTTAAATTCATTTCGATTTCTAAAAAAGATAACTAATCCTTAACTTTTCGAGGAATCCTTCATCAGTGGTTGTGAATGACTGATTTTTCAATTTTTTTGATTTTGGTTCCGTAGGAGCAAGTCAGAAAATAGAACCATCTGATTTGATTCGTTCTCGATAGCCATGAGATGATCATATTAGGGTGATCCTTTTGTCGACGGATGCTCCTATTACACTCGTAGTCTATGAAGGATGAGAACCAACTATGTAGCATCTACACCGAGAATTCAAGTATTGTATACGTCATTAGTCTGATCCTTTGTAGGAACTACCCGTAATAACGAACTTGCAAAACGGATCTGTTTATCATAAAGAGATTCGTCGTTCCTGGCCCTGCTTCACCTTAATTGTTTGCGATACGGAAATAGATCGAGTAATCTGTTCCTTTATCCAAGAAAAATTATTTCTAATTTGCATGGTCAAATTCTATTTTATCGAGAGTATGTAGATTTTCGTATGACCCGTGTTACAACGACGTCAGTCAATTTGGTATACTCTTTGTAGCAAATGCAAAAGAAAACTTAAAACAAAACATAACGTTAGATAAAAAAAGGAAAAAGAGAAAAACTATAATGGAAATGGCATAACCTACTACTATTATTATTATTATTATTATTAAGAAGGTTAGTATGATAATTTTAGGGAAACTTAACCATAAAATTTAACAAATTTAGCGGGTAAGAACCACCGTAGTTATAAACTTTAGAGTTAAGTGTCATTTTAGTACCTGCGGTTTTATCAACTACGCAACTTTAGTACTTTTTTTGAATTTTTTGCAACTGGTTACTTCATGTTTCAAAAACTTGTCATTTTAGTACTTTTTCATAACCCTGTTTAATTTGTCCGTTAAGTCAAGGGTAAATTGGTAATTCTCTTTATTTTATTTGTTTTATCTTTTCTTTTAACAAAAATACCTTACAACTAAATAAACAAAACAAATTAAAATTAAAATACTAAGAATAAATCAATGTTCCTAACCCATGACAATCAAATATGTCTCCCCTCTCTCTCCGCTTAACTCTCCAATTGTAATATCAGTTCACCAAATATGAGTGTAGGCAACCAATGATCTTAAAAAACCCTTCTTCTCCGGCAATCGCTGCCATCGGATTTCGATGTACCCAAGTTCATCCTAAATATCAACAATTGTTCGATTCAAGTCAATACCCAGTTGGAATCTGATCAAAAACCATATGGGTTTCTCGGGTCAACCCGACTTGATTTACCCAGGTCGACCACTGTTGACCCGTTTAGTAAACGAAGAACAACAAATACACTACCGCCACCGGCGTCTTCTTCCCAACCATCTACCACCACTCCGTCAGTCGTCTATCACAGCACCACCCATATTCGGGGACCACCACAATCTCTTCGTTTTTGATTGAGGATATTGTGGTATGTGGGGGTCCATTTTTTGGAGATTTTCAATGGAGACTGGCCTCTCTCCCCATCCATTTCGATGGTTTAAGGTTATATTCAGCTGAGGATGTTTCCACCTATGCTTTCGTAGCCTCGAGAGCACAATCTTGGAAGTTACAGGACCACATTTTGCGTGATTGTGGTGTTGATGGGTTAGATTCTGATTTTGGGTGTGCAATGGATTATTTACATAACTCTATTCCCGATCTTAATCTTGGCGGGTTCACTAATATGGACACTACCCCCCCTAAAGCCCAAAATGCTTTGGCGAGTGCCCTTTATAGTAAAACCGTCCAAAGTTTGGGAGAAAAGTTTGGCATGTCCTCTCGTCAGAGAGCGGTATTAGAATGTCTTTAGGTTCCTCATGCTCAAGACTTTTTAACTGTCACCCCCATCGAAGGGTTAGGCCAGCACATGTCAGCAGTGTAGTACCGAGCCATTCTTAAATATCGGTTAATGATCCCCCTGTTCCCAGTTAATGAGCCCTGCCCGTTTTTTCGTAAGGCATGTTTAGACAATTTTGGTGAACATGCGGTTCATTGCAAAGAACTCCCGGGATTTAAATATAGACATGATTTGGTCAGGGATGTCCTTTTTGACGTGTTAAAACGAGCGGGAATCTCGGCAAGAAAAGAGGCTCCTGTGAATTTCTTGTCGGATCCGCGTGAAGGAAGGTCTACTCTCCGACCAGCGGACATTCTTGTGTTTGGATGGGCCGGGGGAAACATGCTTGTGTGGACCTTACTGGGGTGCCCCCTCTTGTCGGGCTTAGGGACACCGGGTTTGTTTCTAGGCAGGCCGTGTTAAAGGTAGAAGCAGGAAAAATTGCTAAGCACGAGAAGGCGTGTGTGGAGAATCAACACGCCTTCATTCCTTTTGCTTTTGATACATTTGGGTCTCTTGCTCCCGATGCTGCTACGTTTCTAAAAAAGAGTTCAGCGGGTCGTGCACAGTAACTCAACAACGCCAAAGAACGATAATTTTATTTTCAGTATGATCGGTTTTGCCATTCAAAAGGGGGTGGCGGCGCAGCTTGTTACCCGCTTACCTGCCTCTTTATTGTAATTGGATCCTTTTATTTGAAATGACAAACATGTGTGATACAGGATCTGACTCCGGTTTGGTTATTTTGAAGCTATACGACGAGGATTGGAGATGACTCGCCGTTCGGAAAAGTTGGGAATATTCAGATGACGGGATTGAGTTACCAGAGGTATCAATGAAAACGGCTTGTTGGGCTCTTAAGTAATTGGAAGCTAGATCTTCAAAATGAAGACGCGGCCGCCGACGCTGGTGATGGCCGGAGATCTGCTGTTGATTGAGTATTGACCTGGTGAAACGATTTGAGAAATGGAAGGTTGGAGGTTAAAAAAAGGGTGAGTGATTGAATTGGAGTTTTGTAATCAAGATTAAAAGTTGAGTTGGGGATTTGGATTGGGGGAATGTGAATTGCAGATCTATGGGTTGAGTGAGAGAGGGAGTTTGATGTTTTAATTTAAGGTGTATTTTAATTAAATGAAAATAGAAAAATATAATGAAATTACTAGTTTACCCTTGACTTAACGGACAAATTAAACGGGGTTATGAAAAAGTACTAAAATGACCAGTTTTTGAAACGTGAAGTAGCCAGTTGCGAAAAATTCAAAAAAAGTACTAAAGTTGCGTAGTTGATAAAACCACATGTACTAAAATGACACTTAACTCTAAAATTTATAAATCTAGACAACTTTAGTAATATTTTTATAAGTTTTAGAATCAAGTTTGTAATTAGTTAATATTGAAAATCAAGCGTGCGATATTTGCAAATCATAGGAACCAACCATGCCAATAGCTCTATAAAACGTTATGAGCATGTTCATCTATGAAATGAAATGCAACTTTTATTAATTTGTCTGGTATTAAGTACGTTAGGCATTCACGTATGTGTGTCTCATGTATGCATGTGTACATGTTTATACATTTTTGTGCAAAATCATGTCATCATATGTATGTGTCTTAGGATGTAGTCTTATGGATACATATTTATTTATAGATTTTTCATTTAGGATTTTTGGTTTATATCAAAGCATTTTGCAAATTTGGGACATTTCGTACTTCGTAGTACACTCAAATTTTAATATAAACTCATACTTATACCTAATTAGTTCCTTAGTTTCTATAGTTGTTTTCCGGCCCTTAACTATTAAGTATTACAAGGTTCAACTAAAGAAACCACCGCTTTTATTCAAACTTTGTTGAGGTAAGTATTATGTATTCATATATTCATATGCTTGTATACAAAAGATATACACTTGTATGAAAAAAATATGGTAGTATTTGATATGTATAAATGAAAGACGGAATGAAATTGGTCGTTACATATGGATAAACAAAGAGTGTTTTGTTAGCTAATGAAATGAAATCACATATTAGCTCGTCCGTTCCATTACTTTTAAAACACTCAAAATTCATTTATCAGCACCCCTCTTTTCTTTTCCATTTCATTTCTTCTTCAACCGTAGATCACCTTCACCATCCTCCCACACTGTGGCGAAGACAAGAATTTTATCCTATGGGTTCGAGATTTTTTGGTGCTCGGTTTTTGTCAGACGTCAAAGTTTTCAGACCCGGATGTACCGAGTAGGTCAAGTCAATCATTCAGTCAAATAGATAAAATACAATAGCATTATTATAATAAAAGTATATCGTCAACATTTAATAAAATAAAAAGTCATATTAAATAAAAAAAGATATATATAACATATTATAATTGTTTCATACATGTTTTCATGTTTTGAAAACGATTCAACATATTCAATCATTGACAATAAAAAAGAACTCAATTTCAATATAACAAATGGAAGTATCATCCATATAATTGTCATCCATCCGATTACTTAAATCATCACACATCCGATTACGCATCATTCATGTTTAGTTTTTATTTTGATGCTATGTTTAAGAATGTTAATTGAGTTGAGTTTATTGACCCGTTCTATGAATAACTTTGAGCTTGTTTTATAATATATATACGAGTTATTATTTGTGCATTATCTCTCTCTTTTCCTCCCCCCCCCCAATAACCCCACCCCC